>NW_014577380.1:243165-250434 GCF_000485595.1 Priapulus caudatus
GGGGGTGGTGAAGCCGGGGGGCCTTCACTCGTGCCGGTGAAAACCATTGCACGTCCGCCTGCTGTGAAGTAATCGCTATAATAATAATATCGATGTATACTCAGTGTTTCCCCTGCATTGACACGAGCGAGGTGGCCGCCTCGCTCAAATCTCACCCGCCACGCAGAAATTTATCCAAAAGTACCGCCTCGCTGATGAAAATCACTGTTCTTCCATCAATAAACTACACTTTATTGATAGCGTTCGAAATGAGTGCCGACCTGGAGGCCCGAGGCCACTAAGTTTTGGCTTCGACCACTATCTCTACGAAACTGCCGGTCCTCCTGACCGGCACTTTTTCACCTCATATTACGCTGAAATACTATGGTTATCGCAACGGCAGTTTAGACAGACTTGTAAACGGGAGCGCATTCTAATACGCTCCGTTCCTGAACGTAGACGGGATATCCAAAACATCTAAAGCCGAGGGCACGAACTCCCTCGACGCATGATTCACCACACGAACAAAACCTTGTGACAGTCTAAGAAATCGATTGCAGCCTGTAGCGTGGCCCAGTGTTTTTATGACCGCATAACAATAAGTTCATATGTCGTAGGGGTTATCGTGGGGAGTGAGTGCACGACCAGTGACACTTGACACGCACGTAATCAAAGCTGTTAACTGAATTTGGCACTTTTCTTTACGTAGAAAGTCGACTATTTTTATTCAGTTAGATATCTAGAAGCAATGTAAACTGTATATACTTCAAGATTCTAAGCACTTGTAAATTTGCGGATATGCGGCAGAATTGATCTATGCATGGGGGTACCAAGGACTGGGGAGGAGAAAAACCGAAAGTAAAACCTTTCCCAGAAGCTTGTTTGTTCCTTTTGACAACTTGAAAAAGTGATTCAAGAGTCTCATAATAATATGTTCAGAATAGCTTAGAGTGCACCAAATGATGCAATTTGGTGCATTCTAAGCTATTCTGAACACATTGTATGAGACTCTTGAATCTCCTTTTCAAGTTGTCAAATCGTTCGTCAGCACAAATTTCTGTGTGGCGGCCGAGAATTTGAGCGAGGCGGGAACCCCTCGCTCGTGTCAATGCAAGGGAAACACTGCTAATTCAGTAATCGATATAAATAAATAAATGTGACGGAATCGATATATTATATATATCGAAGTACCAGTCAACGATTAGCACGTGATTTCAATTAATTATCGCCAGTATTATTTAGAAATTATCAACATGTGAACTTACTATACTGCGCAACCCATCTATTTCGCTAAATAATGACGGATTGAATCAACTAAATCGCGTGCAGTTTGTTGAGTAATATTGCTAGATAATCACCTTTACAGCATTGTGAAAATTATCAAATATACTTCTTTCTTCTGTAAATAAAGTACAAGACTTATGACAGCAAATCAATTCCTCTGTTTGCCTCCATAAATGTCCTTTGATTCCAGTGCACTGTTATTGAGTGGAACATAAACTTTCAAAATGTTTTAAAAATAGACTATATAAGTCTATACTAGAATGAAGTTATAATCACGTAATGTTTGTGCGGCACTGATGCATCATTTCTTGTATTCAATATTGCATACTTGGTATTCTATTCTTTTCAATTTGCTGGACACACAAGACATTTAGAATATATAGATGAATATCCATAAAATCAATGATATATTTCACAGAAACGTTTGCAATCAACAATAATGAGGCATCTAAATACGATTTCTAACAACAAGGCGGTTCATTCATTGAATTTGATATGCATCACTCCGTAGGCATACACGACTAGTTTCATATGCAAGGTTATGTACACGTTTTCAACAACACAAAAATATGTTCTAAAAAACCAAAGTTATGTTGAAGGCATACCCGCTGTACATGTAGCTGCTGCTATATATTAAATTATAAATAAATAATAAACTACATTCGTTTAGTAAAACTAATGTAAAACTAGTAAACTCTAATTGCAACAGTAAGTGCAATTTCGTTTTCCATCGTTTTCGAAAACAAATTGCATAAGGAAACCCGTTCAAATAAAAGTACATGTCATGACATAGTTGACTTACTATTTCAGCTAGCGATAAATATAGTGTCTAAAATGCAAATGCAAATGCAAATCATTACACGTCCAGTTATTGCTAAACAGATCATAGATTAATGAGCATTATAATGATTCGTTATCCTTCACATGGCTCACTCAAACGGCTGCCACTGAGATCTCCTGAAAGCAACTGTAGCTGCATAGCTGTGTCACATTGAAATACAATTAGCATCACGTCGGGTGAACTTGACCTAAACTTCTCGTGGGAAGTGGCGCACTAACATGTGACAATAGGCAACAATCTAACGACAGCACGTTACAAGTAGTATGGATTCAATTGCAAGTCCAGTTACCTGCGATATTTTCTATCATTTGTCTATATAGTCACTAGTGACACGTCGTACGGTCATACTCTGTACACACAGCACACAGTGTGATATAATACATCACACAGCACATAGTGTGATATAATCAGAAGTAGATAACAGCACATAGTGTGATATAATACGTCACACAGGTTCTGTCACACGGGCAAAAATATCTGACTAGCACATTCCCCGTGATCCGAAAAAAATTTAAATATCGGCAAGGAGTTGATATTGCACCATAGACAGGGACGCACGAGCAAGCAAGCGCCCATACACTCCAGGGGCGTAGCTAGGGTTAAATGGATATGTACGCACATACGAGGGCAGGTTAAATAGCATTTAGGTATAAATATAATTGCACTTTTGTGATTATAGCCCTCGGTCTGTAACCTGCAAAATAAATTGTCAAATACGCAACTTTTTTGGGGTGGCAGCACGGTCGCGGGTATCATGGCGCCGTTCAAATTCCGTAGCGTTGATGTGTAAATAATTATAACAAATAAATTAGGTATCTGGTAACAAATACGTGTGGGTATAGACTATTTGTTATACAGTAAGTACAGTTGTATACAGTAAAATCCTAGAGGCTACTGTCCCTTAATTTTAAGCTGCGTTCACACGGTCATGGTTTGGCTCGAGCCAAATAAAAAAATGGGCTAAATTTGGCTCGGGCCGGTTTGAGTCGGAGCGTTCACACGTGTGCAAGTGAATACTGTCTGTCAAATTCAAATTCAAATTCAAATTCAAATAAATTTTATTGCGCAAATATCTCACAGATACTTTGACAGTATGTCGCGAGATGGCGGTGTGTACGATCATAGAAGAAGAAAGGGTGGGCATATGTTTCCATGAACCAGACATCGCGTGACGTCAGTGTACGTCACGCACGAACTCGGCTATCTCCAAAGTTGAATGCAGGTACGCATAGGCCTACAGCCTGCTGATCGTGCTGGTTGTTGCGTCAGACTTTTCGTATATTAAAGAATGATGCAAAACCCTAACCCTAACACCAACCACAAACCCAACCCCAAACCCGAACGTTAACCCTAACTATAATTTAAAGCGACTCGGATCGACTTATATAGTTCTATAGTGTCCCAAACACTATCTATGGTGTCACACGGTCTGGATTGTGTAGATAATATAGTAATAATATAGATAACCATAACTAATATAATAAATAATGTAACGAATATATAACTAATATATAATATAGATACCGGTAATATAATAATATGGTCATCTATATTATTTCTATGGGACGGACGGTGGTGGTCTGACATCACACTGACGTCACGCGATCAGTCGGGTTTATGGACACATATATCCACCAGAAGGAGCATGATAGCCAACTCCGTGCCATGTTTGAAAAGGTTGGGGTACAGTGGCATGCTGGGAGTTCGGGCACGACTTGCTTCCGGTCGCACGCTCAGCATATGTTTACATTTAATGTTTGCTGAATTTGCTATTCTCTATTTTAAATATCTATCGATATCTTTGGTGTTAGCGATTGGGGAACAAATTGTGTTGTCACTATAGCAATAGCAGATCGAAAAGGATGAGATTCTATCGAATTAAGTCGCTCAGAAATAAAAAAGAACATAGTATCAGGGGCGTAGTTACGGGGGGCCTGGGGGGGGCACGTGCCTCCCCCCCCACAAATTTTCTGTGCCGCCCCAGGTGCCCCCCACTAAAAATTCATGCTTGATAAAAAAAATTTGAATTAAAAACGATGCCGTTAGAAAAGTATAATACAAATTAAAGTTATATATTGTGCCCCCCACGAAAAACGAAAGACTCCCCAGTGCCCCCCCCCTCCGCTGAAAAAATCCTAGCTACGCCACTGCATAGTATAGACACCTATGCTGCTGAGACTCGTCATTATGAAGGGAAGATTTTTGGGGGAGTGGCGAAGACGGCTGCTATTAGTATTAGCTTGCGCTAGGCAACCTTTATTCAACAAGGACACAACACATCTGTTCAAGACACTTCGAACCAGAATGCCTGCAAAGTTTGGGTATAATATGATGTTGATTTTTTTGATTTATTTATTTAGATAATTAACAAAGCATACATTCAGGAGTAGATAATAGGGAAGGAGTGTGACATCAATAAACAAGGGAAATTCGTCATTTACTAGCCTTATAATACCTACGATTTACTACACGTAACTCATCCAACTTGAGCTCAAATCGGACACAGTACATCCGCCTACCATCGTGCGAAATCCTTTCCTATACACCCGCAATCCGGAGATACAGACTAAAACGTACGACACGATTTTCAATTCTTTGGCCATCAATCCAAATGCACTGCCCGTCTCATATTAAAACAAAAGGCAGCTACTAATCACACTGTCCACGGCTTGCGCTCACGGCGAGGCGCTGTGGCTCGCAGGGAGATTTGAATTCAATCTGCTGCTGATAGCGGATTGGCGTGCGTGCGTGCCGGCATGCTGGTATGACATACAGGCATACATTGTAGCTGTGTACCGGGTCAAAGGTTATCTCGCCGAGTGTTGCGTTGATGCCTAATCACCCTGCGAGCCACAGCGCCTCGCCGTGAGCGCAAGCCGTGGACAGTGTGGTTAGTAGCTGCCTTTTGTTTGAATATGAGGCGGGCAGTGCATTTGGATTGATGGCCAAAGAATTGAAAATCGTGTCATACGTTTTAGTCTGTATCTCCGGATTGCGGGTGTATACGAGGAAAGGATTTCGCACGATGGTAGGCGGATGTACTGTGTCCGATTTGAGCTTAAGTTGGATGAGTTACGCGTAGTAAATCGTAGGTATTATAAGGCTAGTAAATGACGAATTTCCCTTGTTTATTGATGTCACTCCTTCCCTATTATCTACTCCTGATACATTCCATCGATAACAGCATAAATAAACAAAATGCAGCTAGAAAATTATCGAGAATGAATACACAAAAAGCATGGCTAACACACTTAATTATTTTCATTGTGGTCCAACATAACATTGTACATACTATAAACTATGGCAAATATACCTTTATACCTTTAATATATATTTTTTTTTTTTAGATTTCGAAATTTATTAACGCTTTCAAGTATATTACATTGTTACATATATCACAACAAGTTTTTTAAAAATAAATACAGCGAGGGAGGGCGAATTGACTATACAGTCTTTAAGTCAGCCACTCCGCTAATTACAGTTAGTTACTTAAAGTTGATTCAAGACTTGAACCATGAATGACAATACAATTGGAAAATACAAAAATATATATGAGCTTTGTTATAAAAAGTAAATAAATTATAAGTAAACTACATGCAAATTATCCTGAGTTCACATGAGCCTGAAGACCGCAATACAAAATATACATATGCAGGTCCCATATATATATATATATATATATATATAGACTATCAGAAAAGAAAAAGCGCTCACAGACGCATAGCTGAACAATAATTGACAGAAAAATAAAAAAATAAAGCACAACAATAGAAGATCACACAACACTCAGCACAGGCAACATATCACACACAACGAAAACCCAACACAAAGGAAGCATCACGAAACCAAAGACTCCACAACCTGGAAAAAATCCCGCAAATACAATCCATCAACTACCATCACACGTTGAAGCCGCAAAAAAGAATATATATATAAAATATATAGAACCAATTGGACAACAGCCATTGCACATACTCAGGTAAACATGCAAACAAAACCAAAACAAGCAATTCACAAACCAATTAATCAAAAAAAAAAAAAGAAGAAAAACAGGAAACAACACAACTGCATTACAAGGCACATATGCATGCCCATAGAACAAGAAATACAATTTCATTTGAACAAAATCAAAAATGTATATATAAGCAGGAGCGTATAATGACAAAAATATTTGTCATTATACGCTCCTGATATAAGGAATATAGATTCTATTTATATGAACCAAACCAAGCAATTCACTAACCAACTAAAATAACAAAGACAGCACATGACTGCATTACACAGCACATTGCCCGCCCATGCACGGAGAACAAGAATCATGATTGCATTGTGAACAAAACCAAAATAAATATATAAGGAAAAGATTCTATTTATATGAACCTGAATAAGCTGTGCATGAGAGAGCACAAAACTAGTACTTCTAGTTCAAAACAAACTGAGAACATGATCACAGATCCCGCACTGCATGCTGAACAACAAAATTTTGTACATAACACGTACACCAACTGGACAACAGCCACCGCACATCACTCATTACACCTGTAAACATGTAAACAAAACCATAACAAACAATTCACAAACCAATTAAATAAAACAAAAAACAAAACATAACTGCGTTACAAGGCGCAATGCCCATGCAGGGAGAACAAGAAACACAATTTGCATTGTTATCATAACCAAAAATAAATAAAAAAAGAAGAAGATTATATTTATATGAACCTGAATAAGCTGTGCTTATTCGTATTTGGATATGAGAGTATCTCTGTAGGCTTTAACAAAGGTTTTGAAAGTCAATGTCTTTATGCTTGAAGGAAGTGTAGCCCATAATTTGACACCTCTGAATTTTAATGTTTTTGTTCCCATGTTAGTAGAGAATCTTGGGAGGTACAGCGAGACGTTTAGAGAATATCGAGTAGAATAATTGTGTATACTGTCTGTTCTTCGAAAATAATTTTTAAACATCGTATAGGCAGTAAGTTAGAATTGAACTTGGTTGTACACGAATTTAGCTAGTTCAATGTTGTAGATATCGTTTAGTTTTAAGAGCTACAGCTCACGATATAGCTAGCTAGTGGGCTTACTTTGGTCCTTCTAGGTGCGAATTTAATTACGTAGCCTAATGATTCTGTTTTGTATAGATATTAATGGTTTTAGAGCAGTTGAGG
>NW_014577380.1:250444-254444 GCF_000485595.1 Priapulus caudatus
AGCTTTTGGACTGTCTCGAAGGAAATGTGACAATTATTAATGGTCCTTTGGTAGTCAATGCTAAAGTCCTTGACGGTCCTGCAGTGGTTCACTTTCTGGTGCCTGGTACCTGTGGCACCTTCGAGGATTACGCTCAGGAGGTCTTCCTGCCATATGTGTTGAAGGAACTGGAAAATGCCAGTCGAATTGATATCGTGTGGGATGTTTATCGTCCAGACAGTTTGAAAAACGCAAGGGAGAAACGAGGTTGTGGTATCAGACGTCGTGTAACTTCAGCCACGAGAATTCCAGGCAACTGGCCAGGCTTCCTTCGAAACAATGACAACAAACAGGAATTGTTCCAATTCCTTGCCCAGAAATGTGAGGATCATGAAACTGAAGATGACAAGGCAATCATAAGCACGCTGGGCGATCAAGTTGTGTGCTCATCCAAAGATGCTGTAACTTCAATGCTTTGTCCTTGCTCACATGAAGAAGCAGACTCGAGGATTTTTGTCCATGTTAATGACATGGCTTGTCAGGGACACACAAAAGTGATGATCCGCACTGTTGACACTGATGTGGTGGTCATAGCTGTTACTAAATTCTTGGAAATTGGTCTGGATGAATTATGGGTTGCCTTCGGAACTGGTAAGAACTACAGACATATAGCGGTACACCAGATAGTCGGCAGTATTGGGCCAGAGAAGTCACAGGCACTGGAAAGTGCTTTTATATAAATAGGTCTAAACAATGTTTAAATAAATTTTAATATCACAATCATATCATTTTACTGTTATCGATATTTGTCCAGGGTTCGAAAATTAGGCATGGAATTGTGCTAATTGTGACTATAAGTTTATAACGACCTTAAACTCCACTCACTACAACATTTAGCGATCGGTCTTTTTCGCTGTGAATCCATGATTTTCCACCCACTCTAAATTCTAATGAATGTCAGAGTATATTATAACAATATAGGACTCTATAAATGCTCTCTTGTATGTAAACTTACATGTAATGTGCGCAGAGAGCTCGTTTACATACAGTGATACACTGCTCGCTTGTGTTTTTAAATTTTGACCTTGAATTTATAAACTGTTATGGGTCACTGGGTGTGTGAATTTTTCTAGCATCTTGCCTAAAAACTTAAAAAGTTAGTCGTAACCGAAGATCGAATCTCTTCAGCAACCGATCTAATCCAAAAAGTTGGAGTAGAAGAAGTGTAATTTTACTGCAAACAGATCTATTATGGTCTCCTGTATGCCTGGTGAAAAGTCTAGGTTTTGAAACCTAGAAGAAGTGAGGCATATATGATTTATTTACAACTGCAATTTGCATCACTACTATGTGCATATAAATTTATATAAATGCACGTATTATGAATCATAATGCGTTTTATTAGATAAGTGTTCAAACATATAGTTACTTACAAACGGTTACAAAGAGTTTTCATGGCCACAGGTTAGGTATAGATTCAAAACACCAAAAAAATCACAAACATAACACAGTCCGGTTGTATACCTAAAAGATTTGAAGATTTTTTAATTTATTCCTAGTCCAGCTTCCACTTTGGAAAGAAATTGTAACAGTTGAGTTGCATTAGTTGGCTTTCAGCACTGCTCCAGTTCACATGTGTGAAGTGTGCTCGCTTGTTCACAGCCAAGCTGATCTTACATGTGAGTCTGACAGTTCGAGATGTACTTTCTGCTTACATCTGTACAACATCTCCATAGAGTTATTATGCATTGCCATGTGTGATTATAGAGCTAACTCTTCACTTCAAATGTTACATTTAAATGATTTTTTCTTTCGTATTTTTCTTCGTTTTCTCTCCCGTGTGAGTTCTCATGTGTGTCTTCAGAGAACTCGAATATGAGAAGGCAGCATCACACAGATCGCACTTATATGGTTTCTTTCCCGTGTGAATTCTCATGTGTGTCTTCAGAGTACCTAATCGTGCGAAGGTAGCATCACACAGATCGCACTTATACGGTTTCTCTCCAGTGTGGGTTCTCATGTGTGTCTTCAGAGTACCCGATCGTGGAGAGGCAGCATCACACATCTTGCACTTATATGGTTTCTTTTGAGTGTGAGTTCTCAGGTGTGTCTTCAGATGAGCCGATTGTGCAAAGGCAGCATCACACAGCGCGCACTTATACGGCTTCACTCCCGTGTGACTTCTCATGTGTAACTTCACTCTACTCAGATAGGAAAAGGAAGCATCACACAGTTCGCACTCATATGGATTTCCCCCGGAATTACTTCTCACGTACTCCATCGTGCTTCGGGGAAACCTGCCACGTACTGGTCACACACGTCAGATATGTCTACACTGTCTGGCGTTCAAGTTACGACCACGTGTTTTGCTTCACGTCCTATATATAGGCTCTCCTACAAATTAGTAAAAAAAAAAGAAATCAATGCATTGAACACCGCGTATTGATGTAGACCAAAAACGCGCCCTGTTTATGTTTGCAATATAACTGTTTATTCTGAACACCGAATTAATATCATCTAAACATCACGCGTCATTTAACGACTGTAAAGTCAAGCACATAATATATCACGAAACTAAATATACTGAATTAATATAAGAAACATCCGTTTACCCAATGAAGTCACTGAACGTCCGTGTGGTGTTCTCGTATTAGAGTGATGTTACGAACGTTAATGGTCATATATACTTGCTGTTATGATGAAACCGGTCTGATATCTTGACACCCGGATAACCGGTCCGATATCATGATACCAGGACACAAGGTGGTCGCTTCCCCTAAATAATTACAAAATCAACTGTGCACCTGGCCCACAAACATTGCTGTAAAACTATCTTATGGTCTTTCCTGTGCTTGGTGCGTAAGTGTCATCCACACTGCAAGGATGTTGACTGTTATTTCTACAAAAGCAGAATTAACCAGCCTCATAAACAAACACTAACAACAAATTACCGTATACATAATATTCTTACGTACACCAAGCAATCCCGCATATCTGACTTCTTGACGTCTCAGCTCCTCACAGCACCCTGCAGCCATTTCTAATGCATCTCATTTCATGTATATTAAACAATGCTTGGCGACACCTACAAACCATATTTTGCAACTGCGTAAGTATGCCCTAATTAAAATCCTGGAGTATAAGAGTGTTTTTACGCCATCTAATGGCTGATTAAGCGATGGCTATAATGATGGGGATGTAGCGTAGCTCACTCTTAACGGCTGTTGGTATGCCACCTAGTCTTCCCTATATCGACTTAAAATCTGTTCATATATCAAAGCGTCACATTTTCATCGAATAATATATGCTATTTTAAACCCATCGCTTGCACGGTGTCGTTCTACATTGTATATTCACTATACAGTAAGTTATTATGTAGAATTCGCTTGTGAAGAACAAGCTCTAGTTGGTCAGTGTTTCACAATTAGCATCACATCTAACTAAATAACAACTAACACAATTGAATATAGTGTGTAACGTCAACTAACATAATGTGCAAAGACGTATTTGAAAAACATCACTCAATAGAATGTTCATGTTTCTTATTTGATAATCTGGCTTGATATCTCTCTCGTGCATACCTGATTTGTTATGTTGTTGTACCCGACGTAGCTCAGGGGAAAACGCCTAGGGACAACTTGGAGAGAAAATCCCGAAACATATAATTACTTAAATCTTAGGATATAACAGAGACACAAAGACTCGTAACAGAGAAACGAAATATGAAGGGATTAAACAATATACTGACAAAAACAGTTCAAAATATTCTATGATTTTATGTTGTCAAAGGCTTCTGAATATTCATTGTGTAAACATGCGGAAAGATATTATGAATATGCTTGTTTTTGTTCTGCATCAAAGTTGGTTAGTTTCATAACGTTGAAATTGACATTTTCGGGAAAAATCTCACGAGCGTGTGACAATGGGGGGCCCTCCCCCAGAATTTTTTTGAAATTAGACCCCCTCAGATGCATTTTCTGTGCGAGCAGGGGGGGTCCGGACCCCTTGGACCCCCCCCCCC
>NW_014577380.1:259348-267341 GCF_000485595.1 Priapulus caudatus
GTGTCCGTGTGTTTTTACTTATATATATGTATATATATATATATTCACTGTTCATTCACGCAGACACTCACACAACAACGAACGGAGAAGTACAAGAGCAGAAAGACTCCTACAACATGAATACACAGAGATAATAGATGGTAGATGATAGATGAATATCAAGAATGCATACACACATACAAAAACGCATACGAAAGGAACTGGTGAAAAGTTAGCTTTAATGTTTATTTTTAGAAATTTGAACCTGTCACGTACTTTGGAGGTTGGGTTAAATAAGGATGCTAGCCGATGAATAGAGCTACCTCTTACCGCTAGCCGTAAATAACTGCTTCACGATATGGTTAGGGAGAGTTTGCGTCCGTGAATTATCGCGCTAACCTACACCTGCTAGCGTGTGTAGTAGATTCTTAATGACAGCGAAACATGAATCATTATGAAGCACTCACTTAGCCCCGAGAGCAGAAAACTTCCAAGTCCCAACGCCATAGCTTTATCTTTGGGTTCAACCACTCTGGAAAACATGTAAGCATAATGTAATCGTATGTTCATGTTTCACATTAAAGGATAACAGGGCACTGTCGTCTACATAATTAGTCTGTGGGTTATATACTATATATATATATATACACGCGCACACACGCACGTACGCACGGACGGACCCACCCACAAACGCACACAGGGCCTATATACATTTATAAAGTTTCCTAAACAGATTTTGTCAGTGTTTGACAGACAACACAGTAAATATGACTCACCGTATTTTTAGTGAGAAGCTGGCCACATTGGCAGGTGCGACTAGCAGGCCAGCAACGCCGAGGAGAATGAAATACGCAACCATGGCGCCGGTGCACGTTCTGTCACACTTGCCGGCAGTCGCCACGCCATCTGGCGTGCAGGAGCAGCCCGTAAAATTCTGCAACGAAAAGATTGAGGCGGAGAGTGACGGAAAGCACGCATGCATGCGCGCACGCACAAGCACACACACACACGTATACACGTGCGCGCACGCATACTTGAACGTCGTAAAGCCCGTTACACCAAGTCCCAATATCGCCGTCAGTGATCGCAAAGCCACCGTACTACCGTAGCCAAAGGAGAAGGTTAATTCTCAACAAGATGTACACATAAACCTCGTAAAAAACGGCAACAATTTATACACAACATGTTCTGCTGGCATCTATGACAAATACGACATACGCATATACGCTCTCCTATGACACTATTTGTCATAGGAAGAATCTTCCTATGACAAATACGACATACGCATATACGCTCTCCTATGACACTATTTGTCATAGGAAGATTCTTACTATGACAAATATTGGCGAGTCAACCTCGTTCCGCTTTACAGCTGAAACTCCCTGCTTTCGTTCACAATAGCGCTCCTAAACTCTTATATGATGCGCACAACACGTACAACAATATTTGTCATAGGAAGAATCTTCCTATGACAAATAGTGTCATAGGAAAGCGCATTATTCGTATGTCGTATTTGTCATAGATGCTAGCAGAACTGTCTGTTATAAATCTACGCCAACCACCTTCCCCCTGCGGTGCGCGAGCAACACACACACACACCAGACACTACACACAGATCACTACCTTGGCGTCCCCGAGTGTGTAGGCGTCGCTGCAGCCTGCCTGACAGGGAGAAAAGTAGGTGACGCCGTTCGACGCGCACACCGGCGCGTATTTCTCCACGTTGCATCCGCAGTCCGTGTTGCAGTCCTGCCAGAGTTCGTAGCTGTGTGTTAACGAGAGAGTGAGAGAACGACGGTGTGAACGAATAGATGCCTAAGTATTTTATGTGACTAGTTTGTTCAAGAGTGGAGTTTCCCATTTTAATATTAAATGTCGGAAATTCGGACTTGTTGCTGATTATCATAATTTTTTTTTTTTTTAGTTATAATAGATAATTTATTGGATGCTATCCAATCATCAATGCAGGCAAGTTCTTTATTTACAATACTGTTTAAATTATTAATATTACTTCCTGACACGAATAAGTTGGTATCATCAGCAAATATTCTAGTTATAAAATTTGAAGCATTAGGGAGGTTATGCATATATATTAAGAATAGCAAGAGACCAAGAGTTGACCCTTGTGGTACCCCATATGAGACATGTAAATTGGATGAAGATGAAATGCCAGTACTTGTAAACTGCAACCTGTTTGTTAAGTAGCTTTTAAATAAATGTAAGGCGGTTCCTCTGATGCCATAGTGGCTCATTTTATGAAAAAGAATATCATGCTGCACAGTGTCAAATGCCTTTGAAAGGTCCAGGAAAATACCGCATTGAGATTTCCCTTCATCCATTGCTGAAAGGAGATTTTTATAAATATCAGAGATTGCTAGCATAGATGAGTGATTTTTCCTAAATCCAAATTGGTTAGGGCTTAAGGTATTACAGCGAATTAAGAATTTGTATAATTTGTTATAAAGTAGTTTTTCAAGTATTTTTGAAAAATGGGACAGCAGGGAAATAGGTCTTGTAATTTACTGCCATATTGGGACAGTCACTCTTGTACATTGGGATAATATTGGCTATTTTTAGACAGGTGGGAAAGATTCCCTCTTCCAGGCACCTATTGAAGATATTGGTTAGAGCTGGAGCCAGTTTCTCACTTCCTAATTTGATGAATTTGGCTGGGATGCTATCAGGGCCGCAAGCTTTGTTCGAGTTCATGGACGACATTGTTGTCATTATTTTATTCTCTGTGATAGAAAGTAGAAACATAGATTCCTGCTGGCGATTACCAAGGTAACTAGTAAATGACCTGCAATTAGTTGGAATTTTACGAGCCTAATTTTCTCCAACCTTTGAGAAGTATTCATTGAAGATACTGCATATTTTAACAGGATTATTTGAAGTTAATCTATTATTACGTACGAGGAACTCTGGAAAAACGGAGCTTTTATTTGTTATTACCTCCGCCATGGGCTAGGCGGGGGTTATGTTTTCACCGGCGTGTGTTTGTGGTACCACGGTGGCAAATCCACCGATGAGCGCTGGGATAGGTCAATAATGAGATCGTATTTGAGTGTACGCGTACGCTTGAATTTTGTATTTCTCATTAGAAAGGGTCAGAACTCTTTGCAATTGTTAATTTCAGAAACTAGAATCTTTTCTGAATCCGACAGTGTAAACGGCTCGTCCGAGGTGCGTTGCGTTTGCGGCCGGGAAATTTTCAAAGAAACACACAAAATCATGGTGATCCAAAATCGTGGGGGGACATTTGATATAATGTCCCCCCCTCTGAAAATTCGTGGGGGAACATGTCCCCTTGTTCCCCCTGGATTTGCGCCCCTGTTGCAGAGCAATGACATGGATGTGATTGGTTGAAAACTGTTTTGACGTGCCCAGTACAATTGCGTTTTCTGCGAGCAAACAGACTGCTGTAATGTGGCATGCAATTACCAACAAATGGTAGAACGGCAACTGAGGTGTAAAGACGGCATTTGGTGGAGATGCCGTAGAGTGAAAAACATTCCTGCAGGATCTGAATAATTTAACTGATATACTTCTGAACAAAATTTTAAGAATTGTCGAAAAGCACTAGTGTGGACTAAACTAACTTGTGCGCTGCAAGCAATACTTCGTTCTAAAATATTGTTATTAAAGGTCGACGAGTCCGACTTAGGATGTGCGGAGGGTTATGCGGCCACCTCTGCCTTAAAAATCATTTCATCGTGTTATATATGAAATGAGTGAACATTCATCAAATCAATTTAAGTAAAAAGAATTTATTTTTAATATTAGACTACGGATTATTTGTTCTCTACTTTTAACAACTTATTGTTTTGTTCGACAGATACTCTAGGCATGCGCTAACACAGGTCTATCACTATACTATGCTGTAATTAAATTTGAGATAATTAGAGAGGTTATGACTGGTAAATATACTCTCTAAATGAAATGTATGATCATTTAATTTAATTAATAGCGACTATAGATATGCAGGTGTATATATCATTTGGACACAAATCGCCATCTAGGGCCTACTGGCTGATTTAAATCTCATTCGCGTTAAGTAAGTCAGCTAGAGCTTTTTTATCGTTATTATAGAAAGAAATGATATAATCATTCATATCAGGCTACAGCAAGAAATATTTGTTTTTTTTATAACTTGAACAAAGATATTCTTCCATTTTAGTAGATACTATAGGCATGTGCAAAAACAAGCGTAGACAGTTTATGATTATTAAAATGACAGGTGGGTTTGTGTTTTCTAAATTAAATAGATAATTTCAGAATGTAGAACACAGATAGCCATTTATTGACTTATTTAAATTTTATTTGTGTTGGGCCAGCCAGGGTAGGCACTATCCCATCATTAATAAAGACAACCAAAAATAATTTAATCGATTTGCTCGAGATTGAATACTCATTGACCTGACATCATTATATTTATTCAAATAAATTTAATAAAACTTACAGTGATTACGTCACCGTAAACAGTAAAAAATGAAAAACATATTTCCACTTTTTCACAAAATATAAGTAATTCTGTTCACTTTTTATGTTAAATTGCTGCATTATACTTCTTATTTTACTATATTGTTCGATGTGAACATACACTCGTGACGCATACATAGCCCATAGCAAGCAATTAATGTTAGAAACACTAATATCAAATCGTCCAGATTTTTTGGATTTTCAACTAGTTGAGAAACAATCTTATCAGGTAAGAATTTGACGATACGTTTAGTCCCGTTAGTTTTTACTTTTAATGTGAAAAAATGTCAACAAAAATTTTACAAATTTTACCATAGAAAATTCGTGACGTAGTCAATTTAAGCGCATTCAGTACAAATAACAAAACCTAAACATAAAACCATCTTCTAAGTAGAAATAAATTAGTACAACAACTATAATGTTACTAGTGCCAAGAGCAAATAATGGACATTTGGATCATGTGGATATTTATGCTCCTATTCAACAACTATTTATACTAGAACTTTTTATACATATGGGCATATAGATGGGTGCATGATACTAGCGATTATCAACTCTCTTTTCTAGCGTTTATTGGACAACACGTTAGAGAAAGAATATGAAAGCGCCTGATACCATAACCTAACACAATATACCTACGGTACAATATAACACCTATATATCCCCCATCACACATGCAGTTAGCATGCGGTTACAACAAGGTGCATTAAGTACGCACTAAAAAATACAGAATTTTTCTATAGTGTTACTAACCTTTATCTGTATTTGTACCGAACATTCATTGATAGCAATTGCTATTTCACAAACACTTGTAGTTTAGTAGTTTAGTAGTTTAGTAGTTTAGTAGTTGGAAATTGTGCAAAATAGAGAGCCTACGATGCAGTCAGCAAAATGTGTCATTATGTTTACTAATCATCTTGCCTGCTATCTGCTGGACAGAACATGTACCAACCTATACACCGAGATAACACACTTGATGATCTACTTCGTCTCAGATTAAAGACCGCGAAAGGTCACTGGCAGCAAAACTACCCTAACACCCGCTTTCGGTATAAAACATAAATTTTACTATTACAAATGATAGTAATATTTCACATGGCACACTCTATATACATACATGCAATGGCCACTAATTGCTTGTGCTACTCTGTCGGTGTGTTCTAAAACTTACTTCCTAACTCTAAGTGTTAATAATAACAGATATAAGTTTAAATTTAACAGATGTTTTCTAGAGCACTTGTCCGAGCTTCTTCGGAGGCTGCGTCGGCCTTGGCAGTTGTAATGTTTGAATATTATCTCACGGAGACAAACAACGCCACACACTAATGGTTGCTGCTAACAAGACGACCTTTAATGCCCCCTATCGGGGAAACGTAAAACTACACAGTTGTGCACTGAATATCACATCTCTCCCCTTCTTATTGGATTGACAACCAATGTCTAATATAATGGAATAATAAACACCAAATGAAAGTTAAACAAAGTCCTTTAACTTATGTTTAAAATCCTATTAACGGGAGAATTGCTTAATGTTGAAGAAACTGAAAGTAGCATGACTGATGTCCAAAATACAACTGGATTGAACATATTAGGTGAAATTAAACAATATAATTAAGTGACAGTTTTCCGTGACAAATTTTCACTCTGATTAATGTCCACTTGTAAATGGATCAAACAGCATAGTCCTGCAGATATGCGGGCCGCCTGGCTCTGCGCTGAGGTCTAACTGGAGCAGGCTGAATCTCAACCGGAGCTGGATCATTATGAGCAACTGGATCTACAATGTCCACTTCGTCATAGTCCAGATCACGAACGAGTCTTTTATTGGGTGTCCCTGACCCCTTTACCTTCTCCCCACGAAATTTTTTGAAGAAGGACGCGTTTCGCGTTATACGATGTCCATCACACTTCGCTGTCACCTTTGTTCCTTCGACAATTATCACAGTCATAGGTTTGGGACTGTAAGGAGGTGTCAGCTTGTTGACTTTCTTCTGTCTCACAAGTACAGTGTCTCCAACATGTAGATTGGATTCCTTCACTCTCCGTTTAGAGTCTGAGTAAGATTTCATCCTTGCTTTGGCAGCCCTATCTCTCGATCTGATTTCACTGTTGATTTTGTCCGGGGTGCCCTTTCCATCATCGACTGATGGGAGCTTGATGTGAATGTCACGTCCGAACATAACTGTTGCTGGTGGGACTCCTGTTGTGGAGTGTGGTGTAGCACGATAATTTCTTAGGTATTTGAACAGTTCCTGTTTCCATGATTTATGTTCAACAGCTGCGGCTCTGGTCACCTTTCCTAAGTTCCGCATAAACCTCTCTACCTCCCCGTTGGCCTGTGGCCACAAAGGAGTTACACGATGGTGTTTTATACCGAGATATTTAGTGAAGTCTGCAAAGTCTTGACTGTTGAAGGGAGGGCCGTTATCGGACCTCAACCTTTCTGGGGTTCCGAACTGAGAAAACACTCTGTCAAGGACAGGAATGACAGTCGTAGCAGTGAGTGAGTGTATGATCTCAACCACTGGATACCTGGAGAAATCATCTATTAAAACCATAAGATGTTCTCCTGATGGTAGCTCACCATAGAAGTCAACGCTGACAGACTGCCATGGGTAATCCGGTAAGTCTGTCATTTGTAGAGGAACCGTAGTCTGGGGAGTTGTGATATTACTCTGGCATGCTATGCATTTTTCTATTTGGTCCGCCATTAGCTTGTCTACATTTGGGAACCACACCTTCGCTCTGAGCAATTGCTTAGATTTAACTAGTCCCTGGTGGCCTTCGTGAGAAAGCTCTATTGCTCTCTGGCGCAATGACTGTGGGAGAACTATGCGTCGTCCTCTGAGGACTAGGCTTTGGTCGGCTGTAACCGATAGCTCCCCTCTGACCTTCTGGTATTGTGAGATCTCTGGTGACCACCGATCTGATCTGATGGCCTTTATGACATCTTGCATTTCCTTATCACCAGCAGTTGCTGCTCTGATCCCATCAAGGGTCAAGGCGATAGGAGTGCTTGCCTGTGCCAGGAAGTTAATGTACTCTTCACCGATTATCTCTGCACGGCTGCATGATGCACTGTTCCCAGGATGTCGGCTTGTAAAGTCTGCTGGGTTATCCTTGCCTGGACGGTACTGTAGCATCATATCATACTGTTGAAGCCGCAACACCCAGCGTTCGATCCGAGCTGGTGGTGTAGACCTAGGGTTGTTGAAAATCCCTAAGAGAGGTCGATGATCGGTAAGGATGATGAAGTGACTTCCATAAAGGTACAGGTGGAATTTTTCGCAGCCAAACACGACTGCAAGTGCCTCCCTTTCGGTCTGGGAATATCGTTGTTCAACTGAAGACAACGCTCGACTGGCATAGCTTATAACAGATATCTCGTCACCCGACTTTTGAGTCAGAACTGCAGCAACACCTACCGGGCTGGCATCTACTAGCACCTCAGATTGTTTTGTTGGGTCAAAATAGCCCATCACAGCGTCTGATGTGAGAGCTGATTTGAGATCCTCTAGGGCATCTTGGTGCCTCT
>NW_014577380.1:272332-274333 GCF_000485595.1 Priapulus caudatus
GGTGTAAAAGTGATCAATTAGGGCTTGGCTAGTCGAGGTAAGTCGCGTAGGTTTAGTTATTAAAGGAATGCACCCACTGGAATAGATGTTGTTTAGATAGTTGTTGGTATATTTGTTAGATGCAAACTTTAATAAGTTAATATTAATGTCACCAGTAATGTAATAGGCGGGTGATTTTAATGAACTTAGTTTAGCTAAAATATCCTGCATGTTATTGTCAAATGGCTCAATGTCTTGATTAAGGTGTCTGTAAATTACACCAATAATTGAATTGCCTTTGTGTTTATTACTTAGTTGCAGTTTTACCCAGAGGTTTTCACAAGCCATGTTATTAAATGTTAGGTTCCGTACGATAGTAAAGCTTATTGAATCTTTGATATATAGTCCAACTCCACCTGCATTAGTTACAGAGTTAACATGGATGAAAGTGTAGTTAGGCAGGTCAAAATTATAGTTAGCCTTTGAATTTAATTTAGTCTCAGTGATTCCTATGATATCGGTTGCCACCGGCATTTGGTTTTGTAAATCCTGTAACTTGGTTAGATTTTTTGACAGACTCCTGGTGTTACAGTGCAATATTAAAAGATCTCTATTCTCATAAGTTTAGCAGCTTTTGCAATAGATCATGTTTGTAGTATTTGCTGGAAGGCTGAATTACATATTTGTCTGGGTCAGAGTCGTCGTTTTTGTCCAAATGAGCTAGGGAGTCAGTTAAACAGTGATTAGACGATAAATTTGTAAAATCATCGCCAGCCACATTTGAATATAGATCGATAACATCGTCGTCATCTATTGACTGGAATGGAAGCGTGGAGTCTAGACAACTTTTGCAGAACATTTTAGAGTCAGAGATTGAGAGAGTTAGGAACTGATTATTAGTTAGTTAATTGTGTGCACTTTAGATGACATGCACCAATCATCACAAATATCACTCTGTATAGCTCTTTGGTTACTTTTACATGCTTTTGTGCAACAAGAGCAGGCGTATTTAACCATTATAGGTGGGTATTTTTATGTCAGATCTGCGATTGGGTAATCTACAGGGTCCTCAAATCGTCAACCGCGTTGATGACCAGTGTTTCGCTGCTCTCTGATTTTTTAATGAAAATTTTTCCAAAATGTGTCCAAATGAATCGGTATCCGTTTTCCCTTTTGAACTTTAGCACCTCATGGAAGATTTTCTGCGTTCCCCAGTGAGACTCTCGTTTATGAAAAATTTAGTGTGAGCCGATCGAATACCCTAGATCCGCAGCTGTGCCGGCCAGTTTTCTTTTAACATAAAATGCAATACGCATATGTCCCTATAGCTAGCTGCGAGTAAATTTCACTATTATCGCAGAGGCTGCACCAGATCGCGGTCTCGGTAGCAGGGGGGCGGTGCTGATATCACCGTCAGTCATTTGCAAGCCCATGTTAGTAGCAATTTTTTTGATGCATGATCAACTATAGTTGATGCATTTTTCTGGTCACTCCAGGGTATGTTAGTAATTTCCACACAGTCCCTTCTCCCAAACTGCTCGAGGTGATCTAGTGATTTCTCTAGGTTAATAATCCTCTCTTCGTGCGCAATGTTGCTTGCTTCTAGAACCGAGTTTCTATCTTCTAGGGCCTTAGTTTTCTTATTGTTGCGATCCAGTTCCTCTACTAGTTCTTCATATTTTGCGGCCAGAAACGCTTGGCTTGCCTTAATCTCCTGTAGTTCTTTTCTTATGTCCTTCATCTGATATTGCATGCGAATTTCTTTAACTCGTCAGTTTGCTGAGAAAGTGCCGCCTTCATATGACTAGCTAGGTCTATCAAACGTGTCAAACTAAAGTTGTCAGCGATATGACACTATGGTTAGGGTTTAAATCAGGGTTTACCTGTCCACGGTTCCAGATGTAATAGTAGGAACAGATAAATTGAGCACTTATATTTATATAATTAAGCGAAAAATATACAATTTAAGCGCTCAATACCAAAATAAGTCCTTTATGGCAGCCATCTTGAAACAATTGTGCA
>NW_014577380.1:275793-281935 GCF_000485595.1 Priapulus caudatus
CCAACCAACTGGTGTAGGCTAGCTGGCACAATAACGTTCATTTTCATACTTCAAATCCGAGTGTTTTCTAGCTCATCAATGTTGTATTATCATAATTATCTGTTCTTGTGTCAACAAGTTATCAGCACTGGCATGTGCTGCCACCTATGGAGGTTGAGAAAAACTAAATAAACATGGCTGGTTTCTGTTAACGCAAGGCTTTTGTCCTACTCATTATTTGTGTCTAATTAACGCCCACAAGATAAACCTCCTGACTCAATCATTATATACATATTGCATACATACATACACCCACACTCATATTTATATAAGTACGTGTAATATAATTATATATAAGATAATACTTATATCAAGTATAAATACACTGATAATTGTAATAGTGGTGAGATCATGCCACCCCTATACTTAATCTATTCATTTATACGAGATTAGTAAAATAAGAAGTCACTGTCTTTCATTGTCTTAACCTTTTTCATAAGGTGTTTTTTAACTTGCCCTTTGAAACTAATATATCTGGTTGCAGATGTAATGTGAGGTGGTAGGGAGTTGCAAGCTTCAATTAAAGTATGTATAAATGTCTTTTTTCCATTGACCCCCACTGTTGGTTTAAAGATTGACAGCTCGATCCCAGCCCTAGTTTTGAAGCCGTAAATTTCCGAGGTTAATGTAAATCATTTAGTTATGTATTCGGGACTGAGATTATGCAGAATTTTGAAAACATGGTTTACATTCAGTTGTAGGGCCTACTACTCTGAACTCGACTGGAACCCAATTTACAGACAGGAACTCCCTTGCACCTATGTGGGTTCTTGGCCCCCCGATTTAGAACACATCTAATAGCTTTATTTTGGCATACCTGCAACTTGCATTTTGTTTTCATTGAAAGGCTACTGTACCAAACACTACACGCATAATCCAAATGACAATTAATCAAGGCAGTAACTAGTAATTTGTTACATGATTTGTTTAAATATTTAGCTTTCCTGTAAATAAATTTTAGTCTATTGTTGACCTTTTTGACAACTTTGCTTCCTGTAATTTCAGCAGTCAAATTGTGTTCTAAGTCTAGTCCTAAATATTTTACTGCAGTCTTACTTTGAATATCTGACCCATTGCATGTGACAACAAAGTTTGTAAGTCGACTGATATTATTTTTTGATTCAAACAGAATGGCCGGTTTCTGTCTTTCCAAGGTGCAGGAATAGATTGTTGTCACACAGCCATCTATAATAAGCTTATTATATAATAGCATATCTATATAAATAAGCTTATTACTAAATCATGTTCTAATCTTAGAGTCAGACGTTTTGTTTACATTCAATCAATGTAACATTGTTAATTGGCCTTTAGTGCCATAGTGGTATCTTATTGTTCTTGATAACGATACAAGTTAAACACAATATTATTATTCAAGTTTCATGTATATGTAGAGGTTGGTCATAGCTTCAAATATAATGTTGAGTCTTACAAGGTATTGCAAATAATCACTGTTGGTGGTAGGTGTAAATTGTGTCTCCACATTTCAACCGTGCCAAGAGGTCAACACCGTCAGTTTTCTTTGGTTCCTGACCAAACAACGACATACATCGTTCAACTAGATACTATGGAAAAGTAAATATTAGTATAGTCTAGTGTCAATGCTGTAATAGACAAGTTATTTGCCTGAAGTCTGTAATCATAGCATCTCATAAGTCCAGCCATGGCGTGTCTGCTAAAGATGATAACTTTTCATCCTGCGACTTTGTGAAGTGCAATCAACCTGCAGTATATAGTGAATGTTTTTTGGGCTTCCCGGTTAAAAGAGTGATCAAGCGCTTCAGCATCAATACTCTTGCTGACTCATAACTCATAATTGTAGATGCTAGGTAAAAATTACATATCTTCATTTAAAGTAGAGTCAAATATGTCAAATAGTCATCAGTTCCCTGCTTGCCACGTCACCCCGCAGACAGCGAGGTAAACCGAGCGTACAATTACGTGACCTAAATAAGGCTATGCGCATGCGCATTGCGTAACCTAGCGCGCGCTAGGCACCGAATTGCGTACAGACACAGCTTAGAGCGGGCTATCTTCGTCCGGACTAAGTTAGCCCTGCTTCAATTGCGGGGCTAACTTGGAGCGAGCCAGACGTATTTGGAGCGGGATAGCATTACACACTGCAAATATTTAGCGCACGCTAGTTTAATACTATATCAAATTCGTAGTCTGTATGGGGTATCCGTATGAACTCAAATGATAATTACTCTCACTCATAGTTATATGTTATATAGTCGCAATAGCAGTCGCTGATAGCATGGCTGATAGTATCACAGCATGGGCTAAACATAGACTGGTACTCGCTTCCACCTCGATTACTCGCCCCATTGAGTAACTAAGCCGAGAGGTGGGACCGGGTACCAGTCTACGTAATACGATGCAGCATGCACGCACCATCTATCGGAACAGAGTAAGAAGAATGTCCCGGCAGGATAGGTCAAAAGTGCAGAAAGAATTACTTTCTTAACTTCAGTTTAATCAATCTTGAGATAAGTAATTGCAGAATTGAATCGTCAAACCTACCAATGAAAATTTGCCAGTTTTTTACTGTCCTTGGCATGGCTCTCTCTCTCCTTCAATGTTACAGTAGTGTGCAATGTCGGGATATGGTGGAGGCATGCTGGCTTCAGAGCCCGATGGTTGACTGTCAGTCGAACATGTGTTGATATCCCCCCCGACATTGAAGAAATCTGTACGTTATACGTGCGTCTCCCCTTACCCTCTGCCCGTTATCTTCGTCGAAAGTTTGGACGCCGCACGGCGAATCAGAATGTACATTTCAATCGATGACGTAACTGATACAGTAGCGCGCCGCGTGGGTGTTATTTGTTTATAAACAATTTAGTCCTGACTGACTCTCTCCCTCTCTCTCCTGTCGCCTCTCCTCTCTCTCTCTCTCTCGTCTCCATCTCTCTCTCTCTCTCTCTCTCTCTCTCTCTCTCTCTCTCTCTCTTTCTCTTTCTCTCTCTTGCCCCCTCTCTCTCGCTCTCTCTCTGCAATAAAAAAAAAAAGTTTGCTGAAATGATGTGTACGCAACTGCGTATCTGCATATCTGCGCCTAACGAAGGTATCACTACGCACGACTGAAATGTTACGTTTATAACCGTAGAAACAAACCTCAGATGAGCCCAGTCGCTCTGCGGCACTTGTTAATAATAGCTTTCTGTAAATGCCGTTGAAATGCTATAATTATAGCTAGAAGAATATGCTAGAAATATAGAAATATAGCTATAGGGCTCGAATTATAGAGATTTTGGTGTAACTGTAAGTGCACAGCGGCGTGCGTGCGGTGGACTTGTGAGTTGTGTGTGTTGCAGAGGAGTAAAGCTGAAATGACGATAGCTCTAGTACTATAGCCCGCGTACAGTTGCCGCAGGCCTGTAGGCGTAGCCTGCGGCAACTGTACGCAGGCTATAGTACTAGCGCTCAGAGTAGCGTTTAAACCCCCATATCGTGACTTTCGTGAATGTCTGGGTACACTCTTAAAAATGAAATGAGTTCTTCTTGAGGGTGTTGTCTAATAATTTCTAGCAAGAAATCTGTCATTTGTTGTCAGAAAGGAGGGACAAAACGTCGTTTAACCGAGGGTACTCACCTTGTATTGACTGTTTCTCACGATTTCAACGTTAATTTCGCACCCTGACTCGGTACGTGTAATTTTTAGACGTGTAATATTAGTGCAGCACAGACAAAACCACGACAACATTGAATTCATCTGTTTTTTTACGCAGGTATCTTGCGTTTTGAAGACAGAATGTCGGAAAGCGTCACGATGAGCCACGCCACGAACGTCCCCCGTGTGACGGACGGTCCCCGCGGCAGCGCGACGGTCGTCCCGCGCTACGTGTGCGACGTGTGCGGTGAGGAGTGCACGAGCGAAGCGGACGCGCTCTCGCACGTGCAGGCCGCCCACATCGAGTCCTCCCTCAGCTGCCCGTTCTGCGAGCTGGCAGAGGTCGCGCTCGAAGAGCTGAGCCTCCACATCGCCCACTGCCACCCAGAGGGCGCCGCTGTCTCGAGCGCGGGCGACGCAGCGCTGCGGTGTCCTCTCTGTGGAGTGAGCGACGCGTCACCGACGCGCCTACAGCTGCACGTCAATAGAGCGCACCTGGACGCTGCGAGTCCGGGCAGAGCTCGCGTCTACACTGCCCCACCAGCGGCCGCAAGAGAGGGCGCCGCCAAGGCGTCCGTGAAAGAGGGCGCCGCCGGTGCGTCGGCGAGAGAGGGCGCCGTCGGTGCGTCGGCGAGAGAGGGCGAGGCCGGTGCGTCGGCGAGAGAGGGCGCCGCCGGTGCGTCGGCGAGAGAGCGCGGCGCCGGTGCTTCGGCGAGAGAGGGCGTCGCCGCGGCGTCTGCGAGAGAGGGCGTCGCCGAGGCGTCCGCGAGCTAGGGCGTCGCCGAGGCCGATCGTCATCGGGCGGGGGCAGTGGCGGTGGCGTGCCCGTTCTGCGGGTTGGAGTGCGAGAGCGCGGCGCAGGCGCAGGACCACATCAACGCGCGTCACGTCGACGCCAGCGAAGATTCGCACGCCCTGCTGACGCCTCCAATCACTTTCCCTCGGGACTCCGGTGGAGACCCCGACGGTGGCTCCCCCACGCTCGCTCGAGCGTCGTGCGATGACCGGGATACTCGAACGTCGATCGCTGCTCGTCTCCGGCGCAAACATGTGTTCGCTCGCGCGACGGAAGGCGCCGACGCTGCGAGCGGAGGTTCGAAGACCGCGCGCGTGTCTGCCGTCGCTTCCGCGTGCGACCAGCGGACGGGGCGCGACCGCTGGGAGGTGGCGAGACTCGTGGACGACAGCGGCGACTTCCGTGGGAGCACGATCGCCGCGCCGCTCGTTAGCGCCGAGGACGAGCGATGCTGCACGCGGGGTCTCGTCGAGCGACTGCGCGCGCGCATCCCGACGCTGCTCCTCTGCGCGACCGCCGCGCACTTTGCGTCAACGGCGGCCGACCGCGGCTGGGCGTGCGGCTACAGGAATGCTCAGATGTTGCTGTCGTCGGTCGCGCGCTGGCCCGGCGTCGCGGCGCGCGCGTTCCCCGCCGCTGCCGCCTGCGTGCCGACCGTAGCCGAGCTCCAGCGCGAGATCGAGGCCGGCTGGGCGGCGGGGTTCGACGCGGTCGGGCGGGCGCAGCTCGGAGGCCGTCTCGCCGGCACGCGCGCCTGGATCGGCGCCACCGAGGTTGTCGTCGCGCTCGCGCGCCGCCGCCTGCGATGCGACATCGTCGACTTCCACGCGGCGACGGGCGACGGCGGCACGCACCCGTTACTCGTAGACTATGTACAGCGCCACTTTACCGCCGCGACGGAGGAGGGTCGGTTCGTGCCGCCGCTGTACCTGCAGCATAGCGGTCACAGCCGGACGGTGGTGGGCTGCGAGCGGCGAGCGGACGGCGGCGTCCACTTGCTCGTGTTCGACCCGAGCGCGAGCACGGAGTCGGTGCGTCGCGCCGCGAGCAGCGCCCCCTCGCTGCTGAAGCTGCTGCGGCGGTCTGCGCGGACGCTGCGCGCCCCGCAGTACCAGCTCATCGTCGTGCGCGGCGTCATGACGACGGAGGAGGAGTACGAGGATGCTAAGCAAGGTGGGAATCTCGTGCGCATTCCCTAGCAGCAGCAACCGCCCACTGCCGACTCAACCTTACCTCGCGGGGGACTCCGAGGGACTGTATATATACCGAAGGCAGAGCGAGCGAGAGTCAATCATATCGATACATCAGCAGTGTATACGGAAGACAGAGAGAGTGGGAGTCGATCATATCGATAGATCGGTACAGCGGATTGTAGTGGAAAAAGTTAAAACGATTTTACGATCAACCAGGGTAGGTTTACGCACGGGAGACGGGAATTTTTAAATGAGACTTTTTCGACTGGATATGTTATTTCCTTGGACGCTTTCAATTGATTGGTGCTTCGGGTTTATAAAGATATTATTACATATCTGCTTGAATGCTATCGACCTATGTTATGCATAGGATGATAGGGTGTATTATATCATTAATTATTTTCTGATACATATATTCATGATTGTATTATATATTTTATTTTCTATTGCTTTTATATAAATAGGTCTAAACAATGTTTAAATAAATTTTATTATCACAATCCT
>NW_014577380.1:281945-290530 GCF_000485595.1 Priapulus caudatus
ATCATATCGATACATTGGCAGTGTATATATACTAAAAACTGTAAGAGCGAGTCGATCATATCGATACATTGGCAGTGTATATATACTAAAAACTGTAAGAGCGAGTCGATCATATCGATTCATCGGCCTGTATACGGACGACGGAGAGAATGGGAGTCGTTCATATCGATACATCGGCAGTGTATACGGAAGACAGAAAGAATGGGAGTAGATCATATCGATAGATCGGTACAGCGGATTGTAGTGGAAAAAGTTAAAACGATTTTACGATCAACCAGGGTAGGTTTACGCACGGGAGACGGGAATTTTTAAATGAGACTTTTTCGACTGGATATGTTATTTCCTTGGACGCTTTCAATTGATTGGTGCTTCGGGTTTATAAAGATATTATTACATATCTGCTTGAATGCTATCGACCTATGTTATGCATAGGATGATAGGGTGTATTATATCATTAATTATTTTCTGATACATATATTCATGATTGTATTATATATTTTATTTTCCATTGCTTTTATATAAATAGGTCTAAACAATGTTTAAATAAATTTTAATATCACAATCATATCATTTTACTGTAATCGATATTTGTCCAGGGTTCTAAAATTAGGCATGGAATTGTGCTAATTGTGACTATAAGTTTATAACGACCTCAAACTCCCCTCACTACAACATTTAGCAATCGGTCTTTTTCGCTGTGAATCCATGATTTTCCACCCACTCTAAATTCTAATGAATGTCAGAGTATATTATAACAATATAGGACTCTATAAATGCTCTCTATAGCTTACATGTAATGTGCGCAGAGAGCTCGTTTACATACAGTGATACACTGCTTGCTTGTGTTTTGAAATTTTAACCTTGAATTTATAAACTGTTATGGGTTAATGAGTGTGTGCATTTTTCTAGCATCTTGCCTAAAAACTTAAAAAGTTAGTCGTGACCCACGATCGAATCTCTTCAGCAACCGATCTAATCCAAACAGTTGGAGTAGAAGAAGTTTAATTTTACTGCAAACAGATCTGTTATGGTCTCCTGTATGCCTGGTAAAAAGTCTAGGTTTTGAAACCTAGAAGAAGTGAGGCATATATGATTTATTTACAATTGCAATTTTCATCACTACTATGTGCATATAAATTTACATGAATCATTGAATGCACACACGCACACACATATACATACTACCAGGGGTTAATAAGACAATGTTTGTCATTATTAACCCCTGATACTACTGTACTGATATCTATGTATACATGATCAATAATACCAACCTGTAACACAGGGTTCTGAATTTGACGGTAGACATTGATATTATGAATCATAATGCGTTTTATTAGATCAGTGTTCAAACGTACAGTTACTTACAAAAAGTTACAAAGAGTTTTCATGGCCACAGGTTAGGTATAGATTCAAAACACCAAAGAAATCACAAACAACACAGTCCAGTTGTATACCTTAAAGATTTGAAGACTTTTTCAATTAATTCCTAGTCCAGCTTCTACTTTGGAAAGAAACTGTAACAGTTGAGTTGCATTAATTGGTATTCCGCACTGCTCCAGTTCACATGTGCGCTGTGTGCTCGCTTGTTCACAGAGCCAAGCTGATCTTACATGTGAGTCTGACAGTTCGAGATGTACTTTCTGCTTAATTTACATCTGGACGACATCTCCCTATAGTTATTATGCATTGCCATGTGTGATAATAGGGTTCCAGAACTAACTCTTCACTTCAAATGTTACATTAAAAGGATTTTTTCGTTCGTATTTTTCTTCTTCGTTTTCTCTCCCGTGCGAGTTCTCATGTGTGTCTTCAGATTACATGATCGTGCGAAGGTAGCATCACACAGATCGCACTTATACGGTTTCTCTCCCGTGTGGGTTCTCATGTGTGTCTTCATATAAGTCGATTGTGCAAAGGTAGCATCACACAGATCGCACTTGTAGGGTTTCTCTCCCGTGTGAGTTCTCATGTGTGCCTTCAGTGTACCCGATTGTGTGAAGGCGGCAACACACAGATCGCACTTATATGGTTTCTCTTGAGTGTGAGTTCTCAGGTGTTTCTTCACACTATCCAGACAAGAGAAGGTAGCATCACACAGATCGCACTTAAATGGTTTCTCTCCCGTGTGAGTTCTCATGTGTGTCTTCACATCATCCGATCGTGAGAAGGCAGCATCACACAGATCGCACTTATATGGTTTCTCTCCCGTGTGAGTTCTCATGTGTGTCTTCACATTACTCAGACGTGAGAAGGCAGCATCACACAGATCGCACTTATATGGTTTCTCTCCCGTGTGAGTTCTCATGTGACTCTTCAGGTGACCCGATTGTGCAAAGGTAGCATCACACAGCGCGCACTTATACGGTTTCTCTCCCGTATGACTTCTCATGTGTACCTTCGCACTACTCAGACAGGAGAACGCAGCATCACACAGTTTGCACTCATATGGAATTTTCCCGGAATTAATTCTCACGTACTCCATCGTGCTTCAGGGAAAGCTGCCACGTGCTGATCACACACGTCAGGTGCATGTCTACCCTGTCCAGCGTTCAAGTTACGGCCACGTGTTTTGCTTCGAAGACAGCCTTGTCTCACTTATAGAATTCACGTCCTATAATATATAGGCTCTCCTACAAATTAGTAAAGAGAATAGAAATCAATGCATCAAACACCGCGTGTTATATGCATTGTATATATTAATGTAGAACAAAAACGCGCCCTGCTTATGTTTGCAATTTAACTGTTCATTGTGAATATCGAATTAATATCATCTATACATCACGCGCCATTTAACGACTGTAAGGTCATGCACATAATATATCACGAAACTAAATATACTGAATTAATATAAGAAACATACGTTTACCCAATAAAGTCACTGAACGTCCGTATGGTGTTCTCGTATTAGACTGATGTTACAAACGTCAATGGTGTAATTATATATCTGCTGTTATCATGAAACCGGTCTGATATCCTGACACCCGGGGTAACCGGTCAGATCTCCTGATACCAGGACACCAGGTGGTCGCTTTCCCTAAATAATTACAAAAGCAACTGTGCACCTCGCCCACAAACATTGCTGTAATATCTTATGGTCTCTCCTGGGCTTGGTGCGTAAGTGACATCCACACTGTGCAGGGATGTTGACTGTTATTTCTACAAAAGCAGGATTAACCAGCCTTATATACAAACACTAACAACAAATCACCGTATACATAATATTCTTACGTACACCAAGCAATCCCGCATCTCTGACTTCTTGAAGTCTCAGCTCCTCACAGCACCCTGCAACCCGTTCTAATGCATCTCATTTCATGTGTATTAAACAATGCTTGGCGACACCTACAAACCATACTTTACAACTGCGTAAGTAATTAAGATCCTGGAGTATAAGAGTGTTTTTACGCCATCTAAAAGCTGATTAAGCGATGGCTATAATGATGGAGATATAGCGTAGCTCCCTCTTAAAAGCTTGCTCGGCTGTTGGTATGCCACCTAGTCTTCCCTATCGACTTAAAATCAGTTCATACATCAAAGCGTCACATTTTCATTGTATAATATGCTATTTTAAACCCATCGCTTGCACGGTGTCGTTATACACTGTATATTCCCTTTACAGTAAGTTACTATGTAGATTTCGCGTGTGAAGAAGAAGCTTTACGTTGCGTCATTGTTTCAGCAGATTAGATCACATTAATAAATAAAAAACACGCAGCTGATATAAAGTGTGAAGTCAAATACTAATTGTGCCAAGACGTATTTAAGAAAAGTCATCAATTAAGAATGTCCAGTGTTTTTATTTTGATATTTCTGCGACTTGATATCTGCTCTGGGGCATTAGGGATTGCTTTATTTGTGTACCCGTGACGTTTGCGCAGGGAAAGACGCTTAGGGGGACCAATTGGGAGAGGAAAAATCCGGAAACATATATTACTTAAATATTCTTAGGATTAATATATAAACAGAACCCAAAGACTGTACAGAGGAAACGAAATATGAAAGGTATATAAAACAATCTCCTGGACAAAAACAGGTTCAAAATATTCTATGATTTTTTAGTGTTGGGTCAGGAATTATTAATTACATTGTGTTGACATGGTGGAAAGTTGATTATGAATTATGTGCGAAACTCCAAGCAACCCGCCCCCAACCCCACCCCACACACCGCGGCCTAGTTTCATGTGTTCTGCATTGCAAACGTTGCGCGTTAGGCTTCACTAACGCTTGCGAAACTTGTCATTTTTTCGCCGAGAAAATCTATCAGAGCGACCTAGACATAAGAAATAGACTTTTTGCAAGAGTTTACGCGTTATTTATATTTAAGTATTAGGCAATCGTATTAGACACATATACCACTGAATGCGATTGGATTGAAAACGGTTTTGACGTGTCCAGATACAATTCGCTTTTTGCGAGCAAACGCACTGGCTGGTAATGCTGGAATGCAACATTACAGCAAAAGGTGGACGCACTGAGCGGTGTAAAGACAGGATTTAGTGGAGTTAGAGTGGAAAAAATTCTGCGGATCTAATAATTCAGAGCTGGATATTACTTAACTGAAACAGATTTGAAGAATTATTAAAAAGGCACTAGATGGACCTAAACTAACTTGTGGCGCTGCAAGCGAATACTTCGCTTCTAAATAGTTGTTATGAGATCGGCGGGCCGCAGTACCGACTTGAATCAGTGCGGAGGTGTCGATGCTCCCGCCACTTCTCAGAGATTGCCCTTAAAATCATTTCTTCAGTCGATATTATGAAATGCACTTTGAACATCATCATCAGAATCCATTTACAGTAAGAAAGAATTTTTTTATATATTATAGACTACGCGGTATTTGTTTATCTAGGTTTTAAACTTCATTCGAGTTTTGTGCTTCTCTTCGAATGATACGTCTAGCAGGGGCCCGATGCGTGGCTACCAGGGGCTCTATCACGGCACAGCACTTCAATCTGCTGATAATTGAATATTGTGAGGTGGGATAGAAATTGGAGTAGTATCTATATGGACATTATGTTGAACGTCTACTTTAAAATGCAAGATATGTAATTTTTTACTGAGTGGTACAATTATACTGCCATCCTTAAAATGAGAGTGAAGAGTTATGATTAGTTAAGCAACAGGCAAGTTATTGATGCTTGAAGGGCTTGCTCACTGCTTTTAAGCGGGTTGAAGATCATTATCAGTTTACATTTAATCTACGGATACTAGCTGCGTAGGTGGTATGACTGATTGCCTGTCACAAGTGCAGGAGTGAGTAAATATTCATTTAGGCACACCGTTTTCATTCGTTTAAATGTAGGGAGTTCACCGCCATGGCGCGCTACTGGGTGGACTTGGATGAGAGTGCTTTTAACTTCAGTCGCTGATGGTGTGGTTAAGTTATACAGGTTCAACGTCATAGTAGCATTTTTGTTTGTTCTGTACTTATTAGCTTAATGATAAGAGCACAAATGAATTTAGATGACCATTATATTCTGATTACTCGTAAGTGTGTACTTTACTATATTCTAAGTAGCTATTCTAGCTGTTTTTACCTTGACTTAGACGAGCATTTTCTTCTAGGTTTTAAGAGGTGTTATGTAGCGATTGGCACGGCAAACAAGCGTAGACAGTTTTAATGATATTATTAAAGGACAGAAGTGCGGTTCTGTTTGGAGCAAACAAAGAAAAAATGACGTCGGTTGACCTGCTTGGCACGGTTGAAATGTGGAGAAGCACAAATGTTACAGCCTACCACAACAGTGAATTTGCAAATACTTGTAAAGACTAAAATTATAATTTGCAGGTCATCATGACCAAACCTCTACATGACATGGACTTTGGAATAATAATATTGTGTTTAAAATGTATGTTATCAGAACAAATATAGATCCAATATTGGCGACTAAATCGGCATTACAAATGTTATAGCATTGGAGTTGATGTAAAAAAACGTTCTGGAATCTAGACTATCTAAAGAACATTGGAGTTTAGTAATAAGCTCTATTATATTTATAAGATATGCTATTATTAATAAGTTTTATAGAAATGGATGTGATTGGTGGGAACAAACGAATCTCTGTTTTCCTGCACCCTTATGGAAAAGAACAGCAACTGTTTTCTAAATAAATAGCTAATTTAGGAAGATACTGTAGAACAGATAGCCATTTTATTGACTTATTCTACATTTTATTTTGTGCTATGGGAACGCAGGGTAGAGCGACCTATGGCCACCCTTTTTACTGTTATATGCAAAAACCCATATCAAATTTATTTAATCTGATTGTGGACTCTCTTGAGATGTATACGTCATGTTCTGGAACTCTGACGATCAACTTTAGGTGTACTGATGTTAATTCAATGAAAAATTAATAAAACTTGGACTAAGGTGGGAGTTTACGTCACCGTAAACAGTAAAAAATGAAAAACATATTTCCACTTTTTCACAAAATATAAGTAATTCTGTTCACTTTTTATGGTTAAATTGCTGCATTATACTTCTTATTTTACTATATTGTTCGATGTGAACATATACACTCGTGACGCATACATAGCCCATAGCAAGCAATTAATGTTAGAAACACTAATTTTCAACTAGTTGAGAAACAATCTTATCAGGTAAGAATTTGACGATACGTTTTAGTCCCGTTAGTTTTTACTTTTAATGTGAAAAAATGTCAACAAAAATTTTACAAATTTTACCATAGAAAATTCGTGACGTAGTCAATTTAAGCGCATTCAGTACAAATAACAAAACCTAAACATAAAACCATCTTCTAAGTAGAAATAAATTAGTACAACAACTATAATGTTACTAGTGCCAAGAGCAAATAACGGACATTTGGATCATGTGGATATTTATGCTCCTATTCAACAACTATTTAAACTAGAACTGTTTATACATATGGGCATATCGATGGGTGCATGATACTAGCAATTATCAACTCTCTTTTCTAGCGTTTATTGGACAACACGTTAGAGAAAGAATATGAAAGCGCCTGATACCATAACCTAACACAATATACCTACGGTACAATATAACACCTATATATCCCCCATCACACATGCAGTTAGCATGCGGTTACAACAAGGTGCATTAAGTACGCACTAAAAAATACAGAATTTTTCTATAGTGTTACTAACCTTTATCTGTATTTGTACCGAACATTCATTGATAGCAATTGCTATTTCACAAACACTTGTAGTTTAGTAGTTTAGTAGTTTAGTAGTTTAGTAGTTGGAAATTGTGCAAAATAGAGAGCCTACGATGCAGTCAGCAAAATGTGTCATTATGTTTACTAATCATCTTGCCTGCTATCTGCTGGACAGAACATGTACCAACCTATACACCGAGATAACACACTTGATGATCTACTTCGTCTCAGATTAAAGACCGCGAAAGGTCACTGGCAGCAAAACTACCCTAACACCCGCTTTCGGTATAAAACATAAATTTTACTATTACAAATGATAGTAATATTTCACATGGCACACTCTATATACATACATGCATACATACATACATACTCACACACACACGCAAACAAACAAACGCACACTTTCAGGTGAAGTCCCAAACAATTTGTCCCAACGAAATTTTCCAATAAATCACATAATTATGTTTGCAGCCCGGATTCTCCGGATTATGCAATGCAAGCTGCAGGTTCACCATCAAATCAACTTTTTTTACCTTAGGTTAACAACGTGGAAAAGTTTGAGGTAACAAACAATACACACTTACACACATGTACACACGCACGCACGCACGTACGCATGCACGCACGCACGCACGCACACAGACAAGACAACCTGCATATGTTTACCCTGCATATATATATGCGCCCGCGACAGATAGACTCTTCCATTAAGCTCAACTTACACAAAAATATATCGTATGCGTATATACGTATAGTAAGATATATCTACTGGTCTTAATCGAACGTTAGCTCAGCTTTGAGCAACAAATCTTGAAAGATACCGGCGAAAGACGATACCTCAACGTACGAGCACAGCTCTCCCATTGCACATTTCTATAGGCTGTAAAACTGTATAGCAGATCTACCAGAGATGCTTTAATACATGATATTTTATAGAAAATAAATGCGCATGCGACATGCATTAGTTCTAGCCAACTAACAACACTAAGGGATTCTATGTGCTGTGAGCGCTAGCAAAATTGCGAGTGTTGCGCTAGACACCTCGTTTCATAAATTCACGATTCACGTTATTGGCATTATCAACGAACAAATTCATCGTTCAACGGTTTGACAATGACACAGCTATCACAAGAATATATCTTAACTTTACCGGCGACTGTTTATTTGAGAGTTTTAGAGGCGGGGCGTAACTAACGTATCGCGCGTCTCTTAGTCCATGAGGTCCCAGCTAACACAAAAACGTTCACATAACGTTATGTTTTGGTTTGGATAACGTTTTACACCAACGTTATAATTACGAAATTGTGTCGGGTTTTTATAACGTTTTTATAACGTTAAAAAGAACGTTTTCCTAACGTACGAAAATAATGTTCTTGTGCGTGGTTCTGATAACGTTAAAAAACGACACAATTACGTTAATGTAACGTTTGTATTTACTTTACTATT
>NW_014577380.1:291007-293773 GCF_000485595.1 Priapulus caudatus
TCAAGTAGGGTGTTAGTTGTAGGCAAGGGTAGTCAAGTAGGGTGTTAGTTGTAGGCAAGGGTAGTCAAGTAGGGTGTTAGTTGCGCGGCGCGAAGTATAACCGACGGCGGCGCCCCCGCACCAGTACGCACCCACGACGATGTTTGAGACGGCCGTCGTCGTGCCGAAGTACGACTCGAGGTACTTTGGCAGGAAGGCGAAGTAGCCAATGATGCTGTAGAACTGGAAGCAGACGCCCAGCACGACGCAGACGTACAGACCGTTGGTGAGCAGACGCCGCATAGCGCGTAGAAACTCTGCAAGGTTAGAGCAACGCGTGCGTACATACGAGAAAGATCATAATTACGGAAAGAGTACGTGACGCTAAAACGTTGCAATTTCAACGTCTACTACTTTCGGTTTACCCATGATGAATTTAATTACGCATTTCTTCTGTAGATTATGAGCTTTTGATATTTTTCTATAAAACGCAGGAATTATTATTACACCAGGAGTCTATCAATTAATCGACTCCTGATTACACGAGAGTAGAATATGTAGTGATTACTGCGAGTATATATAATAGTTATCGTGAGTACATATTATAACAGTTATTGTGGGTATCTAAGTGTATTATAGGATATATGTGGCGGTGTTTATACCTCTCGGATGGTAGTATATTATCTCAACAATCTCCTCGTCCTCCTGGTGTTCTTGCAGGTCAGAGTCAATGGGCTCTACCGCTACATTAGACTTCTGCAGGAAATTAAGAGCCACAATCGTACATCCACACGTGTATAGGGAATATTCTTCTCACTCGATGGAACTCATTTCCACCGGGTTTAACATCAAAATTACTACGCAATCCTTCTGATGGTTTCTGATAAAGTCGTCTATATGATGGAGTCTGACGTACCTTTCACCACAAAAAATCACGCACACAAAAAAGACACATGTGGACACGACATCACGAACAAATCACAAAAACATTCTCTACAAAATTATCACACGCAATCTGCAATACAATTTCTTGTCGAGATAGATGAATCGTACTGTATCTAACCTAAGAGAAACCAGCATTTTCGATACGATCTCACACTGAAACGTCTACCTCGGGGGTAGGTTTGTCCAGGGGCTGCGATAATAACACACTGAACACAGCTTATGCACTTACATTGTGAGCTGTCGCATTCGATCTCAGGTGATTAGGAAACAGAGCGAATGGCAGAGCGCAGGCGAACGTGATGCCAGAGAATATTGGAAGGCCTAGCCACCACGCGCCGATCCACTGTGGGTCATTGGGCGTCAACCGTTTTTCCGTTGTACACTCTAGGTATTATCCGCTCTTGATGTTATGAAATGAAATACATAACCTTGTTGGGGCGTTGCTTAAATATTGTCAGCTGTTCTTTCAATGCTTCGTGCTTTCTGACGGTTGTTGTATAATGTTTGTAGTTTGCAGCGTCATTGCTCTACAGTCACGTTTACTTTCTGATGTAAAGTTGCCCTTGTTACATTTATTCTATGTCAACTAATCTATTGTATCTCTCTCTTTGCATTTCGGTTACTTTACTCGCTCATTTACGCTTGTATCATGTAACTGCTGTTGCCTTGTTGTAATTCCGCGTGTTCTATGTGTAACTGTTGTTACTTACGGCAATTCCGCTTCTACACAAACCTGCTGAACAATAACCACTTTTTATTAGCTGGTTTATTGAAGTAATGAATTGAGATGTACATACACACACACGCGCGCAAACAAACAAACGCACACTTTCAGGTGAAGTCCCAAACATTATTTGTCCCAACAAAATTTTCCAACAAATCACATAATTATGTTTGCAGCCCGGATTCTCCGGATTATGCAATGCAAGCTGCAGATTCACAATCTAACCACTCCTTCTACCTTAGGCTAACAACGTGAAAATTTTTTAGGTAACGAACAGTACACACTTACACACATGTACACACGCACGCACGCACGTACGCACGCACGCACACAGACAAGACAACCTGCATATGTTTTCCCTGCATATATATATATGCGCCCGCGACAGATATACTCTTGCATTAAGCTCAATTTACACCAAAATATATCATATGCGTATATACGTATAGTAAGATATATCTACTGGTCTTCATCGAACGTTGGCTCAGCTTTGAGCAACAAGTCTTGAAAGATAACGGCGAAAGGCGATACCTCAACGTACGAGCACAGCTCCCCCATTGCACATTTCTATAGGCTGTAAAACTGTATAGCAGATCTACCAGAGATGCTTTAATACATGCTTTATAGCTATGCTTTTATACATGCTTAAATATAATGCTTTTATAGAAAAAAATGCGCATGCGACACTCACTAGTTCTAGCCAACTTACAACACTAAGGGACTCTATGTGCTATGAGCAATAGCAAAATTGCGAGTGCTGCGCTAGACACCTCGTTTCATAAAATCACGATTTACGTTATTGGCATTATCAACGGACAAATTCATCGTTTAACGTTCTGACAATGACACAGCCATCACAAGAATATATTTTAACTTTACCGGCGACTGTTTATTTGAGAGTTTTAGAGGCGGGTGTGGAAGTAACCTATCGCGCGTCTCTTAGTCCATGAGCTCCCAGCTAACACAAAAACGGTCACATAAGCCTCGTTTACACGAGACATCGTATTTCTGAAATACCGGATTTGCGAAATACCGTATCTGAGACAAATTCGCGGCCGAGCGTTCACACGCTGATTCGCGGCTCCAGAAATACGGTATTTGCGAGCTGCGAGCTGCTT
>NW_014577380.1:294106-296235 GCF_000485595.1 Priapulus caudatus
TATATATATATTCACTGTTCATTCACGCAGACACTCACACAACAACGAACGGAGAAGTACAAGAGCAGAAAGACTCCTATACAACATGAATACACAGAGATAATAGATGGTAGATGATAGATGAATATCAAGAATGCATACACACCTACAAAAACGCATACGAAAGGAACTGGTGGAAAGTTAGCTTTAATGTTTATTTTTAGAAATTTGAACCTGTCACGTACTTTGGAGGTTGTGTTGAATACGGATGCTCGACGATGAATAGAGCTACCTCTTACCGCTAGCCGTAAATAACTGCTTTACGATATGGTTAGGGAGAGTTTGCGTCCGTGAATTATCGCGCTAACCTACACCTGCTAGCGTGTGTAGTAGATTCTTAATGACAGCGAAACATGAATCATTATGAAGCACTCACTTAGCCCCGAGAGCAGAAAACTTCCAAGTCCCAACGCCATAGCTTTATCTTTGGGTTCGACCACTCTGGAAAACATGTAAGCATAATGTAATCGCATATTCATGTTTCACGTTAAAGGATAACAGGGCACTGTCGTCTACATAATTAGTCTATGGGTTATATATATATATATATATATATGCACGCGCACACACGCACGTACGCACGGACGGATGGACCCACCCACAAACGCAACCAGGGCCTATATACATTTATCAAGTTTCCTAAACAGATTTTGTCAGTGTTTGACAGACAACACAGTAACTATGACTCACCGTATTTTTAGTGAGAAGCTTGCCACATTGGCAGGTGCGACTAGCAGGCCAGCAACGCCGAGGAGAATAAAATACGCAACCATGGCGCCGGTGCACGTTCTGTCACACTTGCCGGCAGTCGCCACGCCATCTGGCGTGCAGGAGCAGCCCGTAAAATTCTGCAACGAAAAGATGGAGGCGGAGAGTGACGGAAAGCACGCATGCGTGCGCGCACGCACAAACACACACGCACACGTATACACGTGCGCGCGCACGCGTACGCGCACGCATACGTGAACGTCGTAAAGCCCGTACACCACGTCCCAATATCGCCGTCAGTGAGCGTAAAGCCACCGTACTACCGTAGCCAGGGGAGGGGGTTAATTCTCAACAAGATGTACACATAAACCTCGTAAAAAACGGCAACAATTTATACACAACATGTTCGGCTGGCATCTATGACAAATACGACATACGCATATACGCTTTCCTATGACACTATTTGTCATAGGAAGATTCTTACTATGACAAATAATGGCGAGTCAACCTCGTTCCGCTTTACAGCTGAAATTCACTGCTTGCGTTCACAATAGCGCTCCTAAACTCATATATAATGCGCACAACACATACAACAGTATTTGTCATAGGAAGAATCTTCCTATGACAAATAGTGTACATAGGAGAGCGCATTATGCTTATGTCGTATTTGTCATAGATGCTAGCAGAACTGTCTGTTATAAATCTACGCCAACCACCTTCCCCCTGCGGTGCGCGAGCGATACACACAGACACCAGACACTACACACAGATCACTACCTTGGCGTCCCCGAGTGTGTAGGCGTCGCTGCAGCCTGCCTGGCAGGGAGAAAAGTAGGTGACGCCGTTCGACGCGCACACCGGCGCGTATTTCTCCACGTTGCATCCGCAGTCCGTGTTGCAGTCCTGCCAGAGTTCGTAGCTGTGTGTTAACGAGAGAGTGAGAGAACGACGGTGTGAACGACGAAGCCAGTGTATATAAGCGATAATGCCTCCGGATTCTGCCCAATGACATGCATACACCGCCACACTCACGTACGCACACACGTGCGACCTCGAGCACGCACGCGCACACGTACGCCCCCTAGCACGGACGCGCACACACACAGACACAAACAGACACATACAGACACACGCACAGCCATACACACACAAACGTACGCACGCAAGCACGCACGCGCACACACACGAACAGATACACACATACGCGAGGTGCTAAGACCGCTAATAAAATGCTTCGCTTGGGTGGTATACTGGCATGCAAAGACAAGTAAACCCCCTACACACACACACACACACACACACACACACACACACACACACACACACACACACACACACACACACACACACACACACACACACACACACACACACACACACAC
>NW_014577380.1:296407-297634 GCF_000485595.1 Priapulus caudatus
TGCGTGAGGTCGTCGCACGGCAGCAGCATCATCGGAATGAGCAGCGCGATGTAGATGAAGATGCTGAGGAAGGCGAGCAGGAAGGAGCCTCGCGGACGTAGGTGGCGCCGCCGCATGAAACATCCGCCCAGCAGCAGCCCGATACTGGGCGTCACGCAGCCGATTATACCTGCAATATATAGTAACATGTTCTGCTAGCATCTATGACTAATACGACATACGCATATACGCTCTCCTATGACACTATTTGTCATAGAAAGATTCTTTCTATGACAAATATTGGCGAGTCAACTTCGTTCCGCTTTACAGCTGAAATTCACTACTTGCGTTCATAATAGCGCTCCTAAACTCCTATATGATGCGCACAACACATACAACAATATTTGTCATGGGAAGAATCGTCCTATAACAAATAGTGTCATAGGAGAGCGTGTATGCGTATGTCGTATTTGTCATAGATGCTAGCAGAACAGGCTGAATATAGTTACGTAGGCTAGCCATAGTGCGTAGGGTGGCAGGACGTACACACGGGTAGTCTAGTAAAGTGGAGGTTGTAGGCAAGGGTAGTCAAGTAGGGTGTTAGTTGTAGGCAAGGGTAGTCAAGTAGGGTGCCAGTTGTAGGCAAGGGTAGTAAAGTAGGGTGATAGTTGTGGGAAAGGGTAAACACGTAGGGCGTTGGTTGTAGGCAAATGTAGTCACGTAGGGTGGCAGAACGTGCACAAGGGTGGTCAAGTAAGGTGGAGGTTGTAGGCAAGGGTAGTCAAATGAGGTGCCAGATGTAGGCAAGGGTAGTCACGTAGGGTGTTAGTTGTAGGCAAGGGTAGTTACGTGGGGTGCTGGCTGTAGTCAAGGGTAGACACGTAGGGCGTTAGTTGTAGGCAAAGGTAAACACGTAGGGTGCTGGTTGTAAGCCAGGGAGGTCACGTAGGTTGGCTGAACGTGCACAAGGATAGACAAGTAAAGTGGAGGTTGTACACACCGGTAATCTAGTAAGGTGGAGGTTGTAGGCAAGGGTAGTCAAGTAGGGTGTTAGTTGTAGGCAAATGTAGTCACGTAGGATGGCAGAACGTGCACACGGGTAGTCTAGTAAGGTGGAGGTTGTAGGCAAGGGTAATCAAGTCGGGTGTTAGTTGTAGGCAAGGGTAAACACGTAGGGCGTTGGTTGTAGGCAAGAGTAGTCAAGTAGGGTGCCAGTCGTAGGCAAGGGTAAACACGTAGGGCGTTGGT
>NW_014577380.1:300612-305497 GCF_000485595.1 Priapulus caudatus
GTAGGCAAGGGTAAACACGTAGGGCGTTAGTTGTAGGCAAGAGTAGTCAAGTAGGGTGCCAGTTGTAGGCAAGGGTAAACACGTAGGGCGTTGGTTGTAGGCAAATGTAGTCACGTAAGGCGTTAGTTTTAGGCATGCAAGGGTAGTCACGTAGGGCGTTAGTTGTAGGCAAGGGTATAGTCAAGTTGGGTGCCAGTTGTAGGCAATTGTAGTCATGTAGGGCGTTGGTTGTAGGCAAAGGAGGTCACGTAGGTTGAGGTTGTATGCGACATATAGGGACAAACACGTGCGATGTAAGGTGCATATATATAAGATGGCAAGATCTGAGATCAGCGTTCGCGCGGCGCGAAGTATAACCGACGGCGGCGCCCCCGCACCAGTACGCACCCACGACGATGTTTGAGACGGCCGTCGTCGTGCCGAAGTACGACTCGAGGTACTTTGGCAGGAAGGCGAAGTNTTGCTTAGCCGCGAATGCTCCGGCTTGCTAAGCGCGGAATCATATTCCGCGCCAACTAAGCCGCGTATTGATTGTCGTGTGAACCTAGACTGCTACCCGTTCGCTGCACGACGTTAGGGTAGCGTGTGGAACTGTCGACCGGGTACCAGTCTATATTATACCGCGCTAGCTAAGCCTCGAATCTCGTGTATCTCGTGTGAACGCATTTTAACCGGACTTAGCACCAACTAAGTACGGTACCTGCTAAGCCGTGTATACGTGTGAACGCAGCTACACCGGAACCCATCTCTAACCAGACAGACATAGAGACAGGTAACCCAGACAGAGCGACCTCGAGGCTCCGCTCAGCGGCACGAATCGTGTGAAGACGTGTGAAGGTCTATTCTTGCTACCACATGCATAAACAATAACAACATTAGCTGATGTGTTTCATGCACAAAGACCCCGGTCGTAGAAGACTCGTGTATCACACAGCTCAGCCCATTAAACCTGTTTTTGCTGTCCAAGCTATATATAGCAGCTATTACAAGAATAAGCTGCTGGCAATGTAATTTTAAATAGGAGTTTGAATTCTTAAAACTTATGTAAACTACCTGTTTAAAAAAAAAGAAGCGCAATATCTTTGCCTGGGTGCCCGGATAGGTTAGGATGCGGTCATCCCGGGATGGGGCCTTTCGTTCGGATTCACAGCGGTATACCCCAATGCTAAAACAAATAACAATAAATGACATTTATTGAAGACAATTGGTTGTTGTCATCTATACTATGGATAGTCAGTGGTTCAAGGGAAACCATACGTGGCACGCGGACTGGGCGCCTACCATAGGCCACCTATGCCTGGTTTTAGGCTAAAGATCGAAGCTTTCATTTACCACAACGAAATTTGTAACAAAACTACGGAAACACAGAATTTCTCAAGGTTCTCGGGTCAGCAGTCCACAAAGAAATAAAAACGCAAACTCCGTCTACTTTATCGAAATTAAATGCATGTCCTGAATATAATGAATCGTCACGTCCCGTCGACGCCAGCGAGGATTCGCACTCCCTGCCGACGCCTCTGATCACTTTCCCTCGGGACTCCGGTGGAGACCCCGCCGGTGGCTCCCCCACGCTCGCCCGCGCGTCGTGCGATGACCGGGATTCTCGAACGTTGATCGCTGCTCGTCTCCGGCGCAAACATGTGTTCGCTCGCGCGACGGGAGGCGCCGACACTGCGAGCGGAGGTTCGAAGACCGCTCGCGTGTCCGCCGTCGCTTCCGCGTGTGACCAGCGGACGGGGCGCGACCGCCAGGAGGTGGCGAGACTCGTGGACGACAGCGGCGGCGGCGGCGGGGGAGACTTCCGTGGGAGCACGATCGCCGCGCCGCTCGTTAGCGCCGAGGACGAGCGATGCTGCACGCGGGGTCTCGTCGGGCGACTGCGCGCGCGCATCCCCGCGCTGCTCCTCTGCGCGACCGCCGCGGACTTTGCGTCGACGGCGGCCGACCGCGGCTAGGCGTGCGGCTACAGGAACGCTCAGACGTTGCTGTCGTCGGTCGCGCGCTGGCCCGGCGTCGCGGCGCGCGCGTTCCCCGCCGCTGCCGCCCGCGTGCCGACCGTAGCCGAGCTCCAGCGCGAGATCGAGGCCGGCTGGGCGGCGGGGTTCGACGCGGTCGGGCGGGCGGAGCTCGGCGCGCCTGGATCGGCGCCACCGAGGTTGTCGTCGCGCTCGCGCGCCGCCGCCTGCGATGCGACGTCGTCGACTTCCACGCGGCGACGGGCGCCGGCGGCACGCACCCGCTACTCGTAGACTACGTACAGCGCCACTTCGCCGCCGCGATGGAGGAGGGTCGGTTCGTGCCGCCGCTGCACCTGCAGCATAGCGGTCACAGCCGGACGGTGGTGGGCTGCGAGCGGCGAGCGGTCGGCGGCGTCCACTTGCTCGTGTTCGACCCGAGCGCGAGCCCGGAGTCGGTGCGTCGCGCCGCGAGCAGCGCCCCCTCGCTGCTGAAGCTGCTGCGGCGGTCTGCGCGGACGCTGAGCGCCCCGCAGTACCAGCTCGTCGTCGTTCGCGGCGTCATGACGACGGAGGAGGAGTACGAGGCGGCTAAGCAAGGTGGGAATCTCGTGCGCATTCCCTAGCAGCAGCCACCGCCCACTGCCGTGACGCCCCGACTCAACCTTACCTCGCGGGGGACTCCGAGGGACTGTATATATATATACCGAAGACAGAGCGAGCGAGAATCGATCCTATCGATACATTGTCAGTGTATATATATACTAAAACTGTAAGAGTGAGTCGATCATATCGATTCATCGGCCCTGTATACGGACGACGGAGAGAGTGAGAGTCGTTCATATCGATACATCGGCAGTGTATATATTAATAAAAAACCAGTAAGAGTGAGTCAATCATATCAATACATCAGCAGTGTATACGGACGACAGAGAGAGTGGGAGTTGATCATATCGATAGATCGGTACAGCGGATTGTAGTGGAAAAAGTTAAAACGATTTTACGATCAATCAGGGTAGGTTTACTCACGGGAGACGGGAATTTCTAAATGGAACTTTTTCGACCAGATGTGTTATTTCCTTGGACGCTTTCAATCGATTGGTGCTTCGGGTTTTTAAAGATATTATTACATATCTGCTTGAATGCTATCGACCTATGTTATGCATAGGATGATAGGGTGTATATTATATCATTAATTATTTTCTGATGCATATATTCATGATTGTATTATATATTTTATTTTCCATTGCTTTTATATAAATAGGTCTAAACAATGTTTAAATAAATTTTAATAGCACAATCCTATCATTTTACTGTTATCGATATTTGTCCAGGGTTCGAAAATTAGGCATGGAATTGTGCTAATTGTGACTATAAGTTTATAACGACCTCAAACTCCCCTCACTACAACATTTTAGCGATCGGTCTTTTTTGCTGTGAATCCATGATTTTCCACCCACTCTAAATTCTAATAAATGTCAGAGTATATTATAACAATATAGGACTCTATAAATGCTCTCTATAACTTACATGCAATGTGCGCAGAGAGCTCGTTTACATACAGTGATACACTGCTCGCTTGCGTTTTTAATTTTGACCTTGAATTTATAAACTGTTATGTTATGAATGTATAAACTGTTATGTATAAACTGGGTGTGTGAATTTTTCTAGCATCTTGCCTAAAAACTTAAAAAGTTAGTCGTGACAAATGTTTGTCATTATTAACCCATGATACTATTGTACTCATATCTATGTATATATGATCAATAATACCAACTTGTAACACAGGGTTCTGAATTTGACGGTAGACATGGATATTATGAATCATAATGCGTTTTATTAGATCAGTGTTTAAACGTACAGTTATTTACAAAAAGTTACAAAGAGTTTTCATGGCCACAGGTTAGGCATAGATTCAAAACACACACAAAATCACAAACATAACACAGTCCGGTTGTTTACCTTAAAGATTTCAAGACTTTTTTAATTAATTCCTAGTCCAGCTTCCACTTTGGAAAGAAACTTTAACAGTTGAGTTGCATTAGTTGGTATCCCGCACTGCTCCAGTTCACATGTGTGCAGTGTGCTCGCTTGTTCACAGAGCCAAGCTGATAGTCAGGGGGCAGATATCCAAAATAAGGATGAGCCTAAACTTTTTGGGTAGAGGCTGGAAACGGGTAAATATCATTTCTATGATACCTGGGGAGTTCCACTGGGTATGTTTCCAGGCTGACTTTTGCGTATTGTGGCGGCCATCTTGAAATCCAAAATGACCGCCAGCGAAAATGAATTTTCTGAAATATCTGGACTCCCAGATATTGTAGAGACATAATGTTGGTGGCTATACCCACATTTTCGATAGTGGAGAACCCAATTATCACACTTAGAAAAAACATAGGATGGCGGCCATATTGGATTTCAATATCGCCGCCAGTGAAATTTGTTTATTTTGAATAACTAGACTCCAAGACGTCGTAGAGACATAATTTTGCTGTCTATTCCCACATTTCAGATAGTGGAGAACCCAGTTATGACACTTAGAAAAGCATAGGATGGCGGCCATATTGGATTTCAATATCGCCGCCAGTGAAATTTGTTTATATTGAATAACTAGACTCCAAGACGTCGTAGAGACATAATTTTGCTGTCTATACCCACATTTCAGATAGTGGAGAACCCAGTTATGACACTTAGAAAAGCATAGGATGGCGGCCATCTTGGATTTCAAGATGGATCTATGACGTCTATGACGACAATTATGTCTCTACGACGTCTTGGAGTCTAGTTATTCAATATAAACAAATTTCACTGGCGGCGATATTGAAATCCAATATGGCCGCCATCCTATGTTTTTCTAAGTGTCATAACTGGGTTCTCCACTATCTGAAATGTGGGTATAGACAGCAAAATTATGTCTCTACGACGTCTTG
>NW_014577381.1:0-1277 GCF_000485595.1 Priapulus caudatus
GAGATTGTCCCCTTGCGCAATCATGCATGTACGCGAGATCACTGTGTGAGTGGATGTCCGGATGCGTAGCCTGGAGGCTAGGCGACCGGTTCCGGACGCGTAGCCAATAATTAATAAATTTAGATATTATGCCAAGCTCAATTTTTTCCCTGGGGCCCACAAATAGCAAAATCCAAGATGGCCGCCATCCGATTCCGGAATATCTTAAAAATGACATATCTTTGTGACAAAATGTCGTGTATAGTAAAAAAGTATAAAAAATTATGTAGGATATCGCTAAGCAACAATAATTCAACATACACGCTGAAGCCAATTAAATTGATAAAATGCACCAAAACTAATGAAATAGTCAATTGTATGATTAAATCCAACATTACAACACATCAACAAGGTAATATACCATCATAGACCAGATCTTTTATATCGCACAACAAAATAACTGATTGATCCTGTCGGTAATATAATATATACATTATTGTGCATGTTCATAGTAAACAAGAGTTGGCTAACTTGTTTGGGATCACATCTGGTAGGATCATTAAACGTCATTGTGTTCACAGTTACCACTGCAGTGGCAAAGTGACGTGCATTGCAAATCGGCCTTGACGCACTTGCAGTGTCCCCTGCACCCTTTCTGGCAACTACATCGGAGAAGCTCCGAACAGGATTCTGCTGCTTCTGGTAGTAGTGTCGTGTCCATAGTGGTTCCCATCCGGTAAGATCTGCTTTAGTGCCCAGTCTCAGTTTCCCCAGGTGAGACAGGGATGGTGGATAGGCATGGTTCTCGTGTTTGAAGAAATTCTCCAGGTCTCCATCACGTGTTTGGCATGCGATATACAATTTCGAGAACAACGCGGAATGGATTTCCCATTTCATCAAACACTTCAACAAGAGACTTGACTTCCTTTGCAAATGTTTTCTTCGCTGACTGTGTATCCTCGTGGTGTTTGAGCTTGCTCGCATCAACATTTCTGACAATTCTGCAGTGGAGACAATTGGTTTCAAAGTCATCTACCGCCCGCGCAATTTCGGGTCCAGCTACCATCCATCGAAGTAGAGCTTTTGGGTTTTCCATCAAGTTGACTGCCCCACCATCTCCTTTCACGACTTTGTTATTTTGCTCGTGTGCGTGATCAATTGCTAGGGCTGAGAATGGACGCCTCGTCTTGTGTTCGATGAAACCGCCTTTATCAAACTGTCTTGCTACCTCTGGAAGTCGTTTCGCCAACGTGGCCATGTCTCGTATGTGGATTGGCAGCCATCGCGCATAATGGGTG
>NW_014577381.1:2497-5782 GCF_000485595.1 Priapulus caudatus
CCTTGGCGCTGTCTCGCATAACTGTTGTACTTCAACAACTGGGCAATACTAAGTGCTGCTTGCCTAGCCTCGTGTGTCTCTTTCTTGGCAATGTTCGGTCTATCCATTATCATGCTAATCAAAGGCACTAGATTTCTGGGGACAGAATCTTCTTGACAGCCACTGGGAAATGACCCGTCAAACTGGTCGTTCGTCTTCAGCATTTCACGGCGGATGATGTTGGCAGCTTTTGCCAGACAAATGGCCTCGTCATCATCGTCATCCAAACATGCATCAAGCAACACGTGTCCAACATCATCGTCACAGCTGAGCATGATGTCTCTGCCTTGCTTGTAGGCGCAGTGTCCTGGTATGTTGTCAAGTATTCGATTTTGCAAATGTGTGGAGTGAATCCGCCCAGTTACATCAACACCCAGATCCTCTATTCGATCAGTGTACAGATGGACGAGGTCAGCCATTTTGGAAATTGGTGCTCTGGATACGTCGTTCAACTTCACCTCTTCTATGTAACCGATGAGTTCAACCAGGGCTATGCCATGAGCGACCCCATCAGTGTTTTTTTCTCTGTCATCTTTGTTCTTCCGGTTGCTGGTGTTGTAAAATTTGACAAGACAAGGGTACGTGCATGGTACTTAGCCTCAAGTGCCACTAGGTCACCAGCACTAAGCCCCGCCCCCCCACTCAGTGTTATTTAGGGTACGCATATGCTAGTTCCCTCCCTTTGAAAGCACCCCCTATCTCAGGACTGCCAAAATTTTGGAACCCCCTTTCGCGGGCTTTTTGCGGGGTTTTCCTACCTTGGAAACCCCCCTAAATCCGGGAAACTAGAGGGCAATATTTTTACTTTTCAAAATGAAATAAACCTGAATGAGCTTTCAAAACTACCAGAAATTTCAGGAATTTGATCCCGGGATTTGATAAAGTTTTCTATGATATTCAAGATGAAAGAGAGAGAGGGAAAACACCCTCTTTTTAAAGAAATCTCCGAGTGAAAAGTCAAATACACCCCCTTTTTTACAATTCTTAGGCCGGATTTTGTCGCGCGAAAAATACCCCTTTACCGGAGATTTTGGGAACGCGCATGCGGTCCCTCCGACCTCGGAGTGAGGGGACCGGGCACTAAGCATTGCTATCACCTTTAGATTTTGCGTTTTAGTTGCACATTGCTTGACACGATGAGTAATTTTGGGAGTCATCGCATCATGCAGAGGTTTAGTCTCTGTTGCAGGCTTGTCACAAAGAAAACATTTGTTGATAAATGATCATTGTTTAATCATACCAGATGTGATCCCAAACAAGTTAGCCAACTCTTGTTTACTATGAACATGCACAATAATGTATATATTATATTACCGACGGGATCAATCAGTTCTTTTGTTGTGCCATATAAAAGATATCCAACATACACGCTGAATCCAATTGAATTGATAAAATGCACCAAAACTAATGAAATGGTCAATTGTATGATTAAATCCAACATTACAACACATCAACAAGGTAATATACCATCATAGACCAGNTTGTTTTATCTGGGATTGTCAATCTCATATGAAAGAGTTCTTAATATAGCAAAGGACATGGCTTGTGCAGCAAGTCGACAATATGAAGTGGATGGAGTTGTCTGCCCCCTTGTCCTGCGGGAAAATATATTCACTACAGGTGCAGTGGACAATCTGGATCACAATCCCAGTTCAACAACTGCTCGAGGTGCCTTTCACGGAACTGGCATATCACTGTTTCAAAATTGACAGATGGAGTCTGACGGTATCGAACGTGAAAAGTTCAAACTGGAGAAAATGCCTCTCGACAAGCCAATCCCACAACTTCCTGACGCGTACAGGAACCTGACTCCTGTTGTGCTGAAAAAGAGGAGCCCACTGTCCCAGTTCTAGATGGATCAATCAGCGTTGATAAGCATATTGTTGAAACACCACTTAAAGGGGAAAAGAAGTGGCAGACCAATACTCGGCAGATAATCAGCAAGAACATTCAGGTTATCGAAGATCCAATCTCCTGGGCTCCCAGCTTCGATGTCACTATATCATCTCTGCTGCCTTTGTTCCCAGATGATTCGAAATCTGTGGCAATGATTAGGTATTCTATGGATGTCATCCAACACGCGGTTGAATTTCTGAATCCTGGACAGGTACCAGTGTTAACTGTAGACCAGCCCTTGTTTGCCATTGCTAAATTGATCCAATGGCGATAGCCTGGCACGTATGGTGAGAGCAAGTTCGTCGTTCTACTCGGTGGTTTACACATTGAAATGGCTGCGTTGACAACTCTCGGAGATTTCCTTGATGGCAGTGGCTAGACGAATGCTATCACCCAAGCTGATGTTGCCGCAGCCGGAATGGCTGATTCATTTCTCAAGGCTGCACACGTCAAACGAACGATACTTGCAGTGCACTGTCAATCCTGCTGCATGATTCATATGATGTATACCATAAAGAGGAGCAGGACCCCATACCGTTTGAAGACTGGTGCATAAAACGAGCTGAAACATCCCCTCAGTTCCAGTACTGGTTTCTCATCATGCAGTTGGAGCAGCTCGTCCTCGTGTATGTCAGATCCCTACGGGAGGGAAACTTTTCACTCTACCTAGCTTCCATAACTACATTGGCTCTATGGTGCTTCGCCCTCGAGCACACCCATTATGCGTGATGGCTGCCAATCCACATACGAGACATGGCCACGTTGGCGAAACGACTTCCAGAGGTAGCAAGACAGTTTGATCAAGGCCGTTTTATCAAACACAAGACGAGGCGTCCATTCTCAGCCCTAGCAATTGATCACGCACACGAGCAAAATAACAAAGTCGTAAAAGGAGATGGTGGGGCAGTCAACTTGATGGAAAACCCAAAAGCTCTACTTCGATAGATGGTAGCTGGACCCGAAATTGCGCGGGGCGGTAGATAACTTTGAAACCAATTGTCTCCACTGCAACATTGTCAGAAATGTTGATGCGAGCAAGCTCAAACACCACGAGATACACAGTCAGCGAAGAAAACATTTGCAAAGGAAGTCAAGTCTCTTGTTGAAGTGTTTGATGAAATGGGAAATGCATTCCGCGAAGAATGTGGCGACCTTTTGGTCCTGGACAGCCGGAATGTCGACGATTCAGCCATAGCGGAGAGTGTACGCCATATCCAGAAGACAAGGCAGGATCAATATAAGACGTTCATGATGAAGTGAGTAGTCGAAAGGACATCACCTGTCACGGATGCCCTTCAAAAGAAACAAGCTGCCCCTGTTCAGCTGCCCGCCGCAGAAGTCACCAACCAA
>NW_014577381.1:12481-19450 GCF_000485595.1 Priapulus caudatus
GCGTTTGTGTGCGTGTGCGTGTATGTGTGTGATTGCGACGAGAGCGCGAGCGCGAGAGAGGAAACAAGAGGGGCAAGACCACGGAACCACGCTGTGAATTCTGTCGTGTGATCTTTGTTCGTCGTAGTCCGCCCCCTCACGTGAGCTCGTGTAGCGCTATTACTAGATATTACGTTATTGCTATCGCAGAACGGCGTCGTTGGGTAATTATTGGATAATTAGGGAGGCCAACTGGCTCGGCTGCTCATCTGTGTATGCAAATAGTCGATAATTACCGTCGTTATTATGATGTTATGTCGGAGATCGATCTGCTAATAGCTCAGCCGAATACTGTAATGTTGAGCCTCCTATCGTTAAACCTGTGTATCGTGAATTGTACGTGATTTTATCAAATCTACGTGATATTTATATTATCAGGAGTGTATAATATAGACTAATAGGAGTGTATAACATAAATAAGATAGTGTATAGTATAGTATAGTATAGTGTCGTGTTGATCCTATTCTTCGCAGCGGGTTAACGCGACGCGAACCTTTGCTTTATCCTGTTTCCGTTTTGGTTTGCAACATGCGTATATTTTTATTTCGCACGCGACTCTCACTCTCTCTCTCTCTCTCTCTCTCTCTCACGCTTTCTTTGTGTTTCTTTCATTGGTCTCTCTCTCTCTCTCTCTCTCTCTCTCTCTCTCTCTATCTCTCTCTCACGCTCTCTTTGTGTTTCTTTCATTGGTCTCTCTCTCTTTCTTTCTCTCTCTCTCTCTCTCTATTCTTTCCTTTCTTTCTTTCTCTCTATCTCCCTCTCCCTCTCCCTCGCTCTCTCTCTCCGCCTTTCTTTCCCTCTCTCCTTTTCATCAACCACGCACACACACACACACACACACACACACACGCACGCACGCACGCGCGCGCACACACACACACATGCACACACACGCAAAAATTAATAATGTAAATCACGTTTTACCATTGACCATTCGCCATATAATCGAATACGCGTACCTTCGAATCAATCTTTTGCAAGTTGATTTGTGAAAGATATAGTTCTCTATCTTTCTGTGAGTTTGTGCACAGTGGCGTGCGTGCGGTGAAATTGTGTGTTGCAAAGGAGCATTTGAGCGGCATTTACGTGGAATTATTAGTCGATAGAGATAAATCCATACTGTAGCCTACATGCACGCATCTGTTCCTACATCTGCAGGTAGCAGACTAGTGTTGCTGCTTCTGCTACTGAACTTTTAAAAACCACAACAACAACAAATAATGATGATAACAATAATAATAATAGTACTACTACTACTACTACTACTACTACTTTATACTACTACTAATAAATAATAATATCAATAATAATAATAATAATCAAGCAATAGCTAAGTGTTTACATCAGAACACTTTCCTTTTCAAAAATACAAGATACAAACAACAAAGAACTTCGACGATCATTGCCTGCTTTACTACTAAAGATTCTCACTGCTGTAATTAGCAAACCGCTTCTACAATCACTTACAGAAGAGCGACATCTCACAGATGAACAGAAATCTGTAGAAGCGTCTAGATGTGCCAAATACACTTCATCAGTAACTATGATTGTGGAGCATGAGAAAAAAAGCTCAAGATGAACCTGGAATGCGTGAGGGGGGTGGGGGGGGGGGGGGGGGGGGGGTCTTGATTATAATAGAAAGCCTCGACAGTTTTCTTTTTTTTTTTTCTCCAAATCCTGATTCTCAAGCATGAGATCTACCGTGTTCACAACCATCATTCATTTTGTAAGCCACAATGAAGTATCCTTTTCACTCAGAGGCTCCTCATACGAAATATCTTAATCAAGAGTGCGAAATCTTCCAGGGTGATCGTCTCGCCCCTCTATTCTGCTTAGCACTAACTACCGCTTCAATCATGCTGTGAATTAAGCAGGTCTGGATTTTACAGTCGATAAATACACAACATCAGCACTCTCACCATGATGCCTTAAACTGTTGACCAAGATACGAATTTATGCAGCTGAGCAGCTTGGATAACAGTCAAAGCATTCAGTGATGACATCAAAGGAGTAGGCTTGGAAAAGTCTACAACCGCAATATTAAAAGTGGTAAGCTAGTAAAAAAGTATCAAATATCGAGCTTGATGAGAGACAGCACAGTTAAACGAGGACACCTACAATATCTTGTGTAGACGAAAAGTGATGGTATTCAGCATGCAATATGAAGGGAACATTGCAAGTTGTACTATCGCCGAGTTCGCCCTAGTTCTAAGTCTAGCTTTGTCAAAACAAAGATAAACAGCGGATCAATAGACTGCCACTCCAGTCCCGTTGGATAAGACTTCGGGTGTCAACTGTTGCATCAGATATAGAAAAGTGGATCCAAGACAGAAGCTACTAACCATGCACGTCTTCCATACCCAAAAGATGTAGAGCGACTTTAACAAGAGCAAAATCGTGGTCGTGGCTCTCATTTAACTGATGTCTGCGTTTACCAACAATGCCATTGGTTAGTCAGGCCGACTACATGAGCTTAAGGATAGACAATTACAAAACTTATCTAAAATCCATCAGTCTGTAAAATCAAAGCACGATCTCTTACGTCCTCAGGCTAAAAAATCAAATCAATACTTTCTCTCAGCCACCACAATCCTTAAACAAAGCATAGACTGAAGGCAATATAAAGCCAGCAGAAATCATACTAAAGAACAAGGTTTGTGCAGAAGATTCATACAAGAGCTCGACATGCATTTGTCGACAGACCTGCAAGCTTGCCGGCTGATAGTTACGGCACAAGGTGTAGACAGATAAGCCGATCAATGCCAGCCCAAGACCAACACTCAACACAAAGATACCCATCAACGCAAATCATCCTCAAGCAACAACTTTTCAACAGCAAGTTGCAGAATGTCAGCCAGGCAGAGGAGACTCATCAGTCAACTATCATCTCCGGAGCACATTGCTGGCCCCAGCGAATACATAATTGCATAAACTAAGGGTAGCCAGCTATTTGCACTTTCAATCTGCAGTGAACTTAGTGAGCAAGTACCTGAGCAGTGGTGAACTACTCCGAGACCACTTACAAACATCCGAGATACTATCATAAGGGATATGCGAGTGCAGACAGATCGAACGATACTGCAACGCCCTTAATATATCTCCACAACAGGAAAGAAAACGATGTCTGTTGATTGACTAGCCCTCACCAATATTCTGAATCATGTAAGGAAGAGCAAACTTCAGAAATACAAAAATCTGGAATCAAATTAGAGGACGGGAATACTAATACATAATTTGTATCATGTGTGGTTGAGCCTTACCTCATAAGAATGTTTGAGAAGAAACCTTTATAAGAACTCCCTGTCCACACCTGCCCAAGAAGTCAGAAAATCGCCACTACTTAACGCACACATTCTATAAAAATTCTGATTGAATCCCCCGCGACCCAGTCCATATATGCACGTCACCAGAAACACGCTAATGCGTCATCCACTTTAGAAATAATATGAAATTATTACATAATCAATATATAATAAATAATATAATAATAATCACAGCTTCGAACAACACATGCGATGCGTCCTTTAGCTAGAGAATTTCCAGTCGCACTTTCCATTGCTTACGCAGCTGGCACGATAAAGGGATGCAACGGACGGCTTGCAAAATGCCGGCCGTGATAATTGACCAGTAATTTAATTAGCGTTAAACGTCGTAAGTAATAGATTTTCCCCTGTCATTACCTCAAAATATTTAATTTCAAATTGCCCTCTATCGCGCAGCATATGCATAGATGTAGATTTCGATGCTAGTGACTGATATAGAGGAGATAGAGATTCTCCTCTTTCCGTAAGGGCACATGTCTAGTAAAATATTCTACACGCGAATATAGCTTAGGCATCCATAATGCTCTGACAGTTCAAAACATGAAGTCATCTCGCGCATGACATGTCGACGCGCAGCGTCGATGAATAATGAATGACCGTCGTGGATGCTGATTTCGACCATGTCTCGAATTGATTTCGAATTACGACAAGCGACGAGCAAATTTTGCCGTTTCCATTTGCGCCCCTGGGAGCGAGTTCACCCCGCCACCCGCATCCCGCATCACCGAATCTTTATAGCACTCTGCCGCACAATTCACCGTTTATTTTATAATCAAGAACGAAAATTCACCGCCAACATTACCGGCAAAATCCTATGCACCCAACCCGCATTCTAATCTTCGCAACATTGTAAATAAAAATTATTTTAACGAAAGAACCCACAGCTCAAAATTCCCCCAATCCTCGTCTGGAGCGCGCCGATAACGCCATTGTCTATGTATAATTCCCCTACATAGAGGTGCACAATAGTATAAAGCTCCTACGCCACAGCGCGAAGATTCTCGCGTAATCTTACTCCCTCCTATTTATCCCGCGAAGCGATAGCAAAACAGATGGCTTGAACAGAATACTCGTTCTCGAAATTGAACAAAAAGAAACTGCTCTCTCAACGGAGCGACGCTCGACTAACTTACTACGCGATACTGCGCGCTAAGTAGCGAATTTTACGGCTATGTTCAAAAGCCGACGTCGCACGCCCCCGCGTATTGTGAGAGGAGAATTTATGGTTATCTATCCCCACGCCAACCTTGAAGTTCTCTCGACGCTCGTCCGATTCTGCAAAATCCGCCCACGTCAATTAAAGTTTTGGGAGAATGTTTGCACGTACACTGACGAGCTCCGATTTTACGGGCGAAGCTGCTAAGCGTTGTTTACTTAGTCCGCACGACGAGCGTGATGACATATATTATATTATTTATATACTATAATCTAACTTATATATATAACTAATAATATAATAGATAGATTGTATATCTAATATATATATAACATTATAATATAGATAATGTATATATATTCTCACGTTTTTTCTAGATGTGTGAGAATTTCTGCTCGGATAGATGTGCGTGCATGGCCACGCATCATCGTATTCTGGTTCGATTTTAGCGACATCTTTAGGGACTGCGAAATATCTTAATTTACAGAAGAGAGAGAAAAAGGACAAAAATGAGAGCGAGAAAAAGCAATGGCGTGGAATGACAGTGCAGCAAGTGACCGAGAGAAGAGAAAGAAGATAGCACGAGAGAGAAGAGAGAGAAGAAAAGAGAATGGAGGAATGAGAAACAGACACACAACACGCGCGCGCGGCGCTGTCATGGAACGGACTACAGATTCGAAAGATGCAGATGAAGGATAGAGAATGGAGAAAAGCGCGCGCCAGCAGAGAGGAGACCAGAGAAAGAGGAGAGAGAGAAGATAATAGAAAAAATATATACGCTATATATATATATATTGACAAAGAGAAAGAGGATGGAGATGAACAAAGAGATAGATGGGGTTAAGGGTAGGCCTATGTCTTGAGGAAAACCAGTAGGGATCCCGGATTTGTACATGTTTATTCAAATTGTCATCGGATATCCTATAATTACTACATCGGTGCAGCGTGAGACCGCCATGTACGTGTACAGCCCAATCACCGGACTTCTTACGGGGCAAAAATCTTCTCTTCTCGGTTTCACACTCATGGCGGTGAACGTCGGCAAAATTTCTTGATTCTTCCGGGAAAAAAGTGGCTTACGTGAATCAATTGATTTGTGTGTGTCTGTGTGGGCGCTTCATAATATATACGCGTGTGATAAAACGTGTGATTCAAACCTTTATATACTGATGGGCAATAGTCGAAGAAATCAAAACCATTGCTCTTTATACTGTATAGAACAATAATGTGCAGACGATTGAACCTTAACAGAATCCCTATGACTCCTTCAAGAAACACGCGGGAGAACTCTAGACACGTGTGTCTCCTTACATTCTAGGTTGGTGTTCTTAAACCAATTCTATAATATCCATACACGTAATTCCCGCGGGGAAGGGATTCTTTTCTGGAAAAAATCAACGAGAATGTCACTGAAAATCCCCAAGAGCGCACCACGATGCGACGTGACTAAGTAATATATATAATTCTAACTATTAGTAATATATCCGTAATATATAACTTCATTTAGATTTTTTGCTTCAATACCTATTGCGACTTGAATGTATCTTCATTACGAGTGAAGTAGACGCGAGTTATACGTCTAATTTTATGATGATAAAGATTTCTATTCACTGCAGTCTCCACACAACGAACACACCACGTGCGCGCAGCGCTACACCCACTACAACACACCATTATATATTACGCACACACACAAACACCACGCCTGATACAGTGACGCACGCAAACACACACGCATATATCACTAGAACACACACACACACACGACACTACAGACATCACACATATATACCGCACACACTACAAACACGCCGCGCATACACGCACCACCAACACATATACACATAGAACATTCACACGCACCACCACCACACAGCTCCCACTCATCGACCGGTATGATCAGCGGCCTGCCCACGCGGCAGCTGTCGTGAAGTCCCGTCTAGACAATGATAAACATGAAATAACATTCATCGCTATCGCTTTTCTCTACGCTCTCTCCGCGCCTATCACATTCATACACATTTCACGTAGACGCAAAGCCTCAGAAACACGATTAAGAAGCGTGATGACCGTATTTATTGTGTTTAAATACAATTAAAACGATGAAGGGATAATGAGCGCTCGGTTTTATAATAAAGGAATTATCGCTTCTGCATGATTAACGATATATAGCTGGTCTTAAATGTGTGAAGTTTATTGTAAACGGATCAAAGCTGTTAATAAGGATTATAGTAACATATAATAAAAGTCTTATGTTTATGCGTAAATTACAAAAACTTTATATTAAACTATTATGTTTTATGGTATGAAGAGCATTGTAAGCGGTAAAAACCTCACAATAAACGATTTATTGACCATTCTAGTAAATTGTACATGGCGTTCATGGTAAACGGTAAAACTATTATCAAGCTATTAAACATTATAAATTGCGTGAATCTTCATCGTAAATTA
>NW_014577381.1:19460-34534 GCF_000485595.1 Priapulus caudatus
GTGTGGTGTTGTCTGGTGGTGTGTGGTGGTGTGTGGTGGTGTGTGGTGGTGTGTGGTGGTGTGTGGTGGTGTTGGGTAGTGTGTGGTGGTGTAGTGGTTGGTGTGTGGTGCGTGTGTGCTGTTGTAGGTGGCTGTGTGGTGGTGTGTGGTGTGGTGTGTGGTCGGTGTATGTCGGTGCGTGTGTGGTGTTGTTGTGGTGGTGTGTGGGTGGATGTGTGGGTGGTGTGGTGTGTGGTGTGTGGTGCGCTTGGTGTTGTGGGCTGTGTGCTTAGTGTGCTTGCGGGCGGGTGTGTGGTGGTGTTGTGGTGGTGTGTGTGTGGGTGTGGGGTGGTGGTGGTGTGTGGTGTGGGTGTGTGGTTCGGTTGTGTTGGGTGCTTGTGTGATGTTTGGTGGTGTTGGTGGTGTGTTGGTTTGTGTGTGGATGTTGTGGTGGTGTGTGGTGTTGTGTGGGTGTGTGTGGTGGTGTGTGGGGTGTGTGGAGTGCTTTGTGTTGATGTGTGCGTGGTGTGGTGTGGTGTGGGTGGTGTGTGGTGGTGTGTGGTGGTGTGTGGTGGTGTGTGGTGGTGTGTGGTGGTGTGTGGTGGTGTGTGGTGGTGTGTGGTGGTGTGTGGTGTGTGTGTGGTGTGTGGTGCGGTCTGTGGTTGCGAATGTGTGGTGGTGTGTGGTGGTGTGTTGGTGTGGTGGAGGTGCTGATTGAGGTGTGTGATGCTTGTGTGGAGGTGTGTGCTTGGTGGTTCGGTGGTGTGTCGGTGCGGTGTGGTGGTGGTGTTGGTGCGTTGTGGGTGGTGTGTGGTGGTGTGTGGTGTGTGTCGGTGCCGTGTGTGGCTTGTGTGGTGTTGGTGTGTGTGCGGTGTGTGTGAGTGGTGTGTGCGCTTGGTGCCTGTGGTGGTGTGTGGTGGTGATTGTGGTGTGTGGTGTGTGGTGGCCGCTGGTGTGTGGTGGCGTGTGTGGTTGGTGAGGTGTGGTGTCGTGTGGTGGTTGTTGTGGGCTGTGTGTGCGTGGTGGTTATGTTGGTGGTGTGTGAGTGTCGTGAGAGGGTGTGTGCTTGTGTTTGGGTGGCTGTGTGGTGGTGTGTGGTGGTGTGTGGTGGTGTGTGGTGGTGTGTGGTCTGAGCCTGATGTGTGGTGTGTGTGGTGGCGTGTGTGAGTGGTGATGTGGTGGTGTGTGGTGGTGATGGGTGGTGATGTGGTGTGGTGTGATTGCTGGTGGGTGTGCAGGTGTGGGGGTGTGTGTGGATGGTGATGTGGTGCCGCTGTAGTGGTGCTTGTGTGGTGTGTGTGGTGGTGTGTGGTGGTGTGTGGTGTGTGCTTGTGTGTGGTGTGTGCGGGTGTGTGGTGGTGATGTGTGGGTGTGGGTGGTGGTGGTGTGTTGGTGGTGTGCGCTGTGTGGTGCGTTGTGTGGTTTGCGGTGTGGTGCGGTGTGTGGTGGTGGTGTGGTGGTGATCGGTGGTGCATTGTTGTTCGGTGCGTGTGGTGTTGGGTGTGTGTGGTGTGTGGTGGTGTGTGGTGGTGTGTGGTGGTGTGTGGTGGTGTGTGGTGGTGTGTGGTGGGGTGTGGTGGTGCTTGTGTAGTGCTGTGGTGCTGGTGTTCGTGTTGCGGTGCCGTGTCGGTGGTGCGTGTGTGGTGGTGTGTGGTGGTGGTGTGTGTTGGTGCGTGCTGTGTGGCTCGTTGTGGTGGTGTGTGGTGGTGTGTGTGTCGGTGTGTGGTGGTGTGTGTGTTGGCGTGTGTGTGGAGTGTTGGTGGTGTGTGGTGGTGTTGGTGTGTGGATGGCGTGTTGGTGGGTGTGTGGTGGTGTGTGGTGGTGTGTGGTGGTGTGTGGTTGGCTGTGTGCTTGTGTTGTGTGGGTGGTGGTGCGTGGTGCTTGTGTGGTGTGTGGTGGTGTGTGCTTGTGTGGTGTGTGGTTCGATGTGCCGTGGTGTTTGTGGTGTGTGGTGCGTGTGGGTGCTGTGTGTGGTGCGTGTGTGGCTGGTGTGTGGTGGTGTGTGTGGTGTGTGGTGGTGTGTGGTGTGTTGTGGTGCGTGCTGTGGTTGGTGTGTGTGGTGTGTGTGGTGTGTGGTGGTGGTGTGGGTGGTGTTGTGGTTGCGTGTGTGGTGGTGTGTGGTGGTGTGTGGTGGTGTGTGGTGGTGTGTGGTGCTTGTGTGTGGTGGTGTGTGCTTGTGTGTTGTGTGTCGGTGGGTGTTGGTGCTGTGTGTGGCTGCCGTGTGGTGGGTGGTGTGTGGTGAGTGTGGGGATGGAGGTGTGGTGAGCTGTTGGTAGTGTGGTGGTTGGTGTGGGTGGTGTGTGCTTGTGTGGTGTGTGTGTTTGGTGTGTTGCTTGTGTTGGTGTGTGTGGTGTGTGTTGTGTTGCCGGTGTGTGGTGGTGTGTGCTTGTGTGGTGGTGTGTGGTGGTGTGTGGTGGTGTGTGGTGCGTGTGTGTGGTTGGTGCTGTGTGGTGTGTGGTTGAATCGTGTGTGAGTGGTGCTGTGCGTGTGTGGTGGTGTGTGGTCGGTGATGTCTGGTCGTGGTGCTTGTGTGGCTGTTGTGGTTTGGCTGTGGTGTGTCGGTGTTGTGGTGTGTGTTGGTGGTGTGTGGTGGTGTGATGCTTTGTGTTGGTGTTTGGTGGTGGTGTGGTGTCGTGTGTGGTGGCTGTGCCGGTGGTGGTCTGTGGGGTGTGCGGTGGTGTGGTGGTGGTGTGTGCTGTGTGGTGTGTGTTGTGGTGTGTGTGTGGTGGTGTGTGGTGGTGTGTGGTGGTGTGTGGTGGTGTGTGGTGGGTGTTGATGGTGGCGGGTTTTACGACCTACGAGAGCAATAAACCATCTAGGCGTTCATCGTCCAGCTATATATATATATATATAGAAAGAGAGAGAGAGAGAGAACGAGACAGAGAGAAACAGAGAGAGGCTGAAGTGGTGTACCAATAAATCACCTACATTGAGAGAATGTTGGGGAAGAAGGCAGTGCGAGAATACGAGATGACGAGTATAGGATAGCGATAGGATAGGAGATGAGGTGGAGGAGAGGCGAGGAGAGGCGATGAGAGGCGAGGAGAAGCGAGGAGAGGCGAGGCGAGGCGAGGAGAGGCGATGAGAGGCGAGGAGAGGCGAGGAGAGGCGAGGAGAGGCGAGGAGAGGCGAGGAGAGGCGAGGAGAGGCGAGGAGAGGCGATGAGAGGCGAGGAGAGGCGATGAGAGGCGATGAGAGGCGAGGCGAGGCGATGAGAAGCGAGGAGAGGCGAGGAGAGGCGATGAGAGGCGAGGAGAGGCGAGGAGAAGCGAGGAGAGGCGAGGAGAGGCGAGGCGAGGAGAGGCGAGGAGAGGCGAGGCGAGGAGAGCCGAGGCACATCCGCGAGGTACATCCTGAGTGGTACATCCGCGATTTAATTAGAGAGAACGAGAGCAGACGAGTTCGATTTCATTCATTAAAACATTCGTTCTTCAATCTTGCACCCAATTAGAATCTGTCAGCTGGGCGGGCTCGCATTCACATAATTGCTCGTGAGCCGTAACGCTATCTATACTTGGCTATCGGAGTCGTGGGCTCATACCTAAAACGCACGCGCACGCACGCACGAACGCACGAGCGAACGAACTCGTGCGCGCGCGCGCGTGTGTTCATTCGTGCGTGCGCGTGCACAGATGAAGGCGACGTTCCGTCTTAATGACGTCCCTGTTAACTTCTTGCAACTGCGCCCCCTCCCACCCGTGTTCGTAGGCAAACTGTGCAGTGAGTTACTTAGAAACGCGCGCGATGGCCGCGTGCTGCTGATGCTGATGGCTTCACCATCGTAACGGTTAGCGGACTAGCGGCGAATCTCGTCTGCATGTATGTTATCCCTCGTACATGCCTGGATGACACATAAGCCCGTAAGTGACAAGAGATCTCCAACGTCGTCGGTCCCATGACAGGTCACGCATCCGCATATCCTTCTTGATGGTCCTTTTCTCTAGGTCTCCGTTGGTATTCTCCTTTTTCTCCGCCCGTCTGGCGTCCATCTAAGTGCCGTTTTCGCTATGGCACCTTCTGCATGTGTGCGATTGTTTATTGAGTTATGGGCAGGAGGTGAGCAAGCGCGCGGGATGGTGATTATCGTCCTGAGTCACCGATTGATTTTCGGGATTAAACGCCATTCGATTATGTCGAGCAGATGGCGCCCTTCACAGTATGTGTGCGTGCGCGCGCGCGCGTGTGTGTGGGGGGGGGGGCTGCGTGCGTGTGTGTGGGCGGGGGTGTATGTGTGTGTGCGTGTGTGGGGGATTGTGTGTGTGTGTGTGTGTGTGTGTGTGTGTGTGTGTGTGTGTGTGTGTGTGTGGGTGGCCCTGTGTGCGTTTGTGTGCGTTGTTGCGGTGTATGTGTTGATTTGCGACGCGAGAGCGCGAGCGCGATGAGAGGAAACAAGAGGGGCAAGACCACGGAACCACGCTAAAGTGAATTCTGGGTTAGTGTAACGATCTAATTGTTGTACGAAATAAAAAATAGTCCAAGAGAAAAAATAGTATAGAAGATAGTGTAGACGAGCATATAAAAATATACTAAGATATTACGTATAACTTGCTATCGACAGAAAAACGACAAGATAAAAAAAAGAATACAGACAAACCACGGATTAATGTATTGGAATTAGAGAGAGGACAACTTTGGCTGCGGCTGCTCATCTGAAAAAAAAAAAAAAAAAAAAGATAATAATAGACAAATAAGTCGATAATACATAGATAATAAATAAATATGAATAAGATATATGAAATCGCAAGAATTGATACTGTAAAATAGCTTCAGACAAACGAAAATACATGTAATGTGAGCACAATAAAACCTATCAGAATAATAAACCAAGTGTATAAGATAATAACATGTTACGTTTGAATTTTATAAATCTATCGTGTTATTTTTATTATAGAGTGTTATAATATAGGGACTAAGAGGAGGGTGTATAACATAATAAGATACGCTGTGGATGTTAGTATAGTATAGTAAAGTATAGTCCATAGTATGTATTTATAGTTATAGGATAGTATGGTATGCGTATGGTATTGGTATGTGTGGTGTGGTGTGGTGTGGTGTGGTTGTGGTTGTGCGTTGGGCTGGGCGTGGGAACGTGGTGGCGTGGCAGGCTGGCGTGGCGTGGCGCTTGGCGCGTGGGTGGGCGTGGCGCTGGCGTGGCGTGGCGTCGGCGTGGCGTGGCGTGGCGTGGCTCCAGGCGTGGCGCGTGGCCGTTGGCGATGGCTGCGGGCGCTGTGGCGTTGGCGTGAACGTGGCGTTGCGTGGCGTGGCGTGGCGTGGGTGGCGCTGGCGACTGGGGCGTGGCGTGGCGTGGCGTTGGCGTGGGCCCCCAGCATGGCCGTGGCGAGAGTCGGCGTGGCGTGGCGTGTGCGAGCCGTGGCGTTGTGCGTGGCCCGTGCCGCCGGTGGCCGCTGGCGATCGGTCCCGTGGGAGTCCGTGGCGTAGTTGGCGTGCGTGGGCGCGTGCGTCGGTGGCGTGGAGCGTGGCCGATCGGACTCGCGCCGTTGGCATGGCGTGGTAATAGTATCTATTGTATTACACTCCTGGACCTGAGTATTTATGATGGTAAAGAAAATGTCGTGAATTGATGCTATCTGCTGTCGCGCAGCGGGTTAGGACCGCGACGCGCGATCTCGATTGTATTATTCCTGTTTCCGTTTTGGTTGTTGTGCAACATGCGGGTATATATTTTCATTTTTGGCGACGCGGACTCTCACTATCCATCTCTCTAATATCTCTCTCTACTCGAACGTTTCATTGTGTTGCTTTCAAGGTTAAGGTCTCTCTCTCTTTCTCTTCTCTTCTTCTTCTACGCTCGATTCCGTTCCTTTCTTCAGTTCTTGCCCTGAGTCCTCTCGTCTCCTCTCCTCGATCTTTGCTCGCCTTTCTCTCCCTCCTATCTTGTTGCATCGGATACGCGGCGGTCGACCACACACAACAACGGGTCGATGCGCACGCAAGCGCCAGCTGGCAGCAAAGGCGCGCACGCACGGCACGCGCGCAAAGCGCGGCACACACACACAACCGGCACGCCACACTTTCACAATGCACCACACGCCACCACACAGCACACCACCGCCTGCTGCCGCCGCGCACCAACACACACCACACACACACACATTTTTTGCCGTCTACAGTTAATACGCTTTACGCAAAGCGAGTAAACGCGCTTCCAAAGAAACGTTCGTAACGAAAAATTAACGATTTGTAATCACGTTTTAGCATTGACCGATGCGCCGATATAATCGCAATACGGTACCTGTTGAATCAATCTTTTGCAATAAGTTGATTTGTGAAAAGATTATAGTCTCTCATATCTTTCTGGTGAGTTTTGGCACAGTGGGCGGTGTGCGGCGGGCGGGCGGGGCGCGGCCGGCGGCGGCGTCCGCGGGGGGCGTGGCCCGCCGCGGCGCGGTTACCGAAAGCGCTAGAGGCACGGACGCCGGTTTTAGCGCATTGCACGTAAAATGAGTGAGTGGCGATTAACTTCCGAATCAAGGTATGCTACTGGTGCCATCCAACCCATTGACATGTTTACCACGGCCGGGGTGGGGGCTTAGCTCTTGGTGGGTTCGACGTGGTGACATCTCATAAGGCGTAGATGGGTGTTTACAAGAAGTTGTGTCACAGAGGACATTGGTTAGGTAGACGTGATCTTCTGATGATATTTAGAGTGAGGAGCACTCGGTGGGCGTGAGGGTAAGGTGAAGGACGCGCATGTGTGTGAATGGCGTAATTCTACTGGTGCACTACTAGTCATAAGTTATTTTTGTCAGGGTGGTAGGCTGTGGGGATCTTGACGTTGCACGGTATTGCAGGCAACTGTGACCCCCATGTTCTCCTTGACAATATGAAAGAACTAACACAATCCAGGGCGTCCAACTCAATGTACCTGGCCATGTTCGAGCATATCAGGTACAATCCATGGTCTCGTAGTGACACCATGGCGTGATGAAACCCACCCACGAACCGTCAGTTACCAATTATGTGGCCTGATATAATATGCGATCACTCATGCACATGGTACGGGCTCGCTTGACATTTTAAAACTAAGACCATTCGAGTGGGGTTCGGCGGTTTGCAGAGAATTGCACTCTATACAGGTATGCACACAACGGATCGCCTCCATTTATATGTGTGAAGAATTGCAAAATCTCGTGCTGTTGGCTGGGCACGGGGGAGACAGGCGGCCCGGTCATGCTCTGGTCGGACTATATGCTCACTTCGCTCGGTTGCTCGCGCCCTTCACAAATTGCCACATTTAAAAGACGCAACCCTCCCCCAAATAATAAAGCGCTGCGGCTACGGGCCTTGGGTTATATTGCGTGTTAAATTAAATCGGGGCGGTGCAACACTTCTCGTTGTTTCTGCTGTGTTGTTTTTGTTTTAGAAGAGCTACAGTAAAATGGCGCTTATCACAGAGATCAAGTGAATACGGACTATGAACAGACGGCTGCAGTTACCGTCAGCTAACAGCGACGAAAGGAATGCTCAAGGGCGGACTCTAGCCCATCGCCTGCCACAATCATCTAGCATTTACTGGCGAATGCTTTAAACTCAAAGCTTAACTGATCATGCTTGTTCATGGCGCTTTACGTTATTCCTTTCTTATAAGGCAGCAGTAAAGAGTTGCGCAGCTATTGGACGCATAGCCTATTACTTTTCAGAATACTACGTTAGTCACGGGTTCCTACGTCAGCGGCATTCACCGCTCGCGCCTCCGGTTCTCTCCGCGTATAACATTCATGAACGTGAGTAAAACATTGTTTAAATGACATAGACTTATTAGTGTACTTCAATTGCGTCGACCTATTCACGGGTTGGCCGAGACTAGATTCCGGGCAACGGATTTGTGTGTATCTTGGACCACAATCTCACGGGCTACTAGCACTTACTTGCCCTCTAACATGGTACAATTACTTTCATCAGTAGTCCTGAAAAGGGGGGAATCCCTTTTCATCTTAAGGGGAATTCCCTCTTCGTTGGCTTAGCGTTAGGCAGGAGATAAGCATTGTGGACTGGATTTTAACAGTTGGTGCCATGACTGGCTGATGACCTATTTACGGCAGTTTCGTACATCGAAGGCCGGGCTTATTTCGGAAAACTGAGTATAGTTACATGTGCTGTCTCGACACACTTTGAGAAATCATCTCGTTTCGTTAGAATCCGTCAGTTTCCCGCCCACTCCAGGCTGGCTATGATATACTACGGTAGTAAGATGTCAGCTCGATGCTAGTCAGCAAGTGCCGAACATCCTGGGCATGACGCTATCAACGCGCGCGCGCATCTGAGGAGGAAGTATCGAACGTCAACAGTGTCCGCAGATTCTCGCCACCAAAAAGGCGAAGAAGTATAACTATAATATTATATATTTAGTTTATTATTGTATTTATTTATTTATTTATTAACAATGGCATTTACACAATTGGTCTCATTTATGCTGGAATACGCTGAGACCTTGTCAACAGCATGCGCTAGTGACTTACCCGAATTGTGTGTTGGTATAGAGCAGCTTGTTAATTAGATTTGGATTCCAAATAGGACGAAACTAATCCGGGAAATAGTTTTATATTACAGCCCAGTACTAGATCACGAATGAAGTCTATACAGTACGTTTCTTACAGTTCGTGAGTATTGTATGGCCGTTAGAGCACTTATCGGTTGAGGCAATCAATTGACATTGCAAGAATTCTTCTTTGAATAGACGTATTTTAAGGTAGAATCCCTCTTGATTACTTACATCGTTCTAAAACAGATACATGCCTCGCTCACGATGCCGCAACGTCGTTACACTATTTTTGAGTGGTTTTGTGAGTTCCCACAAGACCGCTACTCTTACATATATCCCTATGGAGAGCCATTAACTTCCCTGGCAAACAACGTTAATACGATTCCTCGTTAACAACAGTCTTTGCTGTGATTGGTTTCTAATGTGCTGTGCAGTGAGATACAGTTAGCCCGAACACGAAATATGTCTAAGGGGAAGGGAGTGTACCCCGAGTCATCGTTTATAGACTGCACTTCGATTAGGCTTTGTACTTGGTTGATAAGAGACATGTTATGTGTCATGGGATTTACATCGTTCGGAAAACTGTACCGTGCCCGTCGTAGATTTTGGTTCCGCGAACGACTCCTAATTATGCTGTATTCCCTCTGGGATCGTTGCAAACTACATAGTCCATGCGTATCACAACTTGTCGTACTTCATTTTGTGTTCGCAGTGGCTACTCCAGGGACTTGTTGATTAGCGCTATCTTAGATGTACTGCGAGGCCTAACGGGGTAACGGTGGATAGTCCAAATCTTGACGCGCATAGCATCTTCGATTCGTATCTTCACACAAGAATAATCGGTAACATGCGTAAATACAACAATGACAATTGTGCGAACTAGCTGATTATTATTAATGGCACGCTCAGTCGGAGCGCGAAGAAGTGTTAAGAATACATTAATTCATTTCAGATTTTTTTAAAAAATTAGCATAGCCATACGAAACTCAGTTGTTGTGGACGTCATTGTCACGCTGATCGGCAAAAGCAGGCCTAGGCTTCAGTTCAGCGTTCTGTTATGATTAAAAAGTCAAAGGCGTTATATGCTCAACACTACGGAGTTAATTTTCTCCTTTTGTTTAGACGCTAACATATAAAAACTTCGAGACCTCGCTAGTAACGCGTTCTCGGTTGTTTAGAAGAATGTTGTTGAATGTTAAGGCTTAGTGAATAGGGATAGTATATACTGTTCTGTACCTTGTTTGGTGTGTGTGTGTGTGTGTGTGTGTGTGGTGTGTGGTGTGTGCTGTGTGTGTGTGGGTTGATGAATTTAGTCTGGCGCTTACACGTTCCATTAACAGGCATTTGATGAGTTTTGTCGACAATCACAAGGGACGCCTTTAGAATTGCGGTCTAGTCTCATCCTAGTAAAACTATTATTCTAGGAGTTATCTTAGTTTTCTACGCCCTACAACTATCACTTATTCAGGGAAGTATCTTATCGGGAGAAGGAACTGACCATTTACATAACTGATCTACACGCTGGCTGCACCTAAGTATAGTATAACCAGTCTCGTGCTGAAAGCATGCGCGCCCATCACATAGCTAGTAATTCGTGCAAGGAAGCGTACGCGATGAACAGAAGCTGATTACTTCGTAATCCGCGCTAAACTTCGAGGCGAAATTCCAGGCACAATCTGGCAGGCAATGAGTGTATGGAACTACGCGCCGTTGTGGGAAATTTGGATCACTGGTTCCTGCAAGGCTCTCGTCGTCTGCTCGCTTGCTGATCATGATGCGAGAGCTGCGCCATGTCTACAGAGCAAGTCTACTCTAATCACACGTCTTCACAGCGTCGTCTCGACATCAATGGCACGGTGGACTGCTTTACGCATAGTCATCCTAATACTGACGAATATCCTGTTACGTGTCGCGGTCTACTGTGAGTTGCGACGTGATCGGGACGTGAGCTGACAGTGAGTGAGGTGTGGTGCGAACTTGTGAGTGAGTTGAGTGTTTTGTGATAGTGAGTTGAGCAGTGCACGGCTGAGCTGAAGCTAGAAGCTCGACACGCTGAGTGTGAGAAGGGTGAGTGAGGTGATTGTGAGTGCACACGTGAGTGGTGACTTGGTGAGTGATGTGAAGGAGATAGACCGTTGACATGTGACACGTGACCGGTGAGTTGCAGAGTGACGTTGAGTGTGAGAACGTGAGTTCGGTCACAATTCTCCAGCTCACTCTCACTTGCAGATTCGTGGCCTACACTCGATGTGCGTCACTACAGAAAGCTCTCTCCAACTCCAGCTCAGTACTACGACTGTTGCGATTCAGCCACGTCGAGTAAGTAGTTCAGAAGGAATTGAGCCTCTCACTACAGTTGCATCAGTACACAGTGCAACCTAGTGGGTAGTAGGCGTGCTCTGACGCCATAGCGCACTAGGACGAGCATTTTGGGCGCCTCGGGCATATCTACTAACTAGTCCTTCACGCTCACTCCGAACCAGCTCTCGAGACAGAGCTGGGGCTAACGATACTCATACATTCATCCACCGTCTTCCACTCACATTCACTCACCTCACTAGTCAGGAAGGGGAAACATCTATACTGTGTCGTACTGGCAGGTATCAATATAGTATATATAATCATATCATAATGTGTAGGGGTGAGCAACGTTTCTCACGCGTCGATAATAATGTGGCCATGCGTAAGACTGTTTCAGTCGCATCAAGCTTCCACCTAATCATACAATACTGTACACGGTCTGTGATGGTAGCGGTGACTACAGAGTAATTGAACCCAATGCGACGTATCACTTGTATAGATCCACCTAAGACCCCCACGTAGCTGCGCACTGCAAATCCTGTTGCCATCTCACCAGTCCTGACTTTATTAGGGATGCACGCAGGGCACTCCGAGGTCAATGAGCAGGACAATTGAAGGTGCTGGTGATCTTTGTTATGGTATTCTTAAAAACACGGTTATATATACCTATAAGTCTTGAAAGAGTATAATAATCGCCTTATGAATTCTATTGTATACTAGTAATCATACTAATGACATCCTATAATAATAATAATAATACTAATATTAATAATAATAATAATAAATCCAAGCAATAGCCCTAAGTGATTGACATCAGGAATTACTTTCCTTCTTTCAAAAAACAAGGATACAAAAGAACCAAAGAACTATCGACCGATCACTTGCCTGCCTACTACCTACAAGACTCTCACTGCTGTAATTAGCACCCACCTCTACAATCACTTACAGAAGAGCGACATCCTCACAGATGAACAGAAAGGCTGTAGAAGAGCGTCTAGAGGGTGCAAATACCAACTTCTCATCAGTAACATGATTGTGAGCATGGAAAAAAAGCTCAAGATGAACCTGGGAATGGCTTGAATTGATTATAAGAAAGCCTTCGACAGTGTCCCACATTCCTGGATTCTCACAGCCATGAGAATCTACCGTGTGTCACCAACCATCATTCAGTTCGTGGAAGCCACAATGAATGATCCTTTTCACTCAAGGAGGCTGCCTCAGGACAGAAGATATCTTAATCAAGAGAGGAATCTTCCAGGGTGACTCGCTCTCGCCCCTGCTATTCTGCTTAGCACTAACACCGCTTACCAACATGCTGAATAAGCAGGGTCTGGGATTTACAGTCGATAAAGACAACAACATCAGCCACCTGCTCAACATGGATGACCTTAAACTGTTGACCAAGAACGAATATGAGCTGGAGCAGGCTTTGGTAACAGTCAAAGCATTCAGTGATGACATCAAAATGGAGTTAGGCTTGGAAAAGTCTGCAACCGCAATCTTAAAAGGTGGTAAGCTAGTAAAAAGTAGAAATATCGAGCTTGATGAAAAGACAGCCCTACAAAGTCTGAACCACGAGGACACCTACAAATATCTTGGTGTAGACGAAAGTGATGGTATTCAGCATGCAAAGATGAAGGGGAACATTGCTAAGTAGTACTATCGCCGAGTTCGCCTAGTTCTCAAGTCTGAGCTTTGCTCAAAAACAAGATAACAGCGATCAATAGCCTGGCACTCCCAGTCCCCGTGTACAGCTTCGGGGTGATCAACTGGTTGCGATCAGATATAGAAAAGATGGATCGCAAGACAAGAAAGCTACTAACCATGCACGGTCTCCATCACCCAAAAGCAGATGTAGAGCGACTGTACATCAAGATGCAAAATGGTGGTCGTGGTCTCATTTAACTGATGTCTGCGTTTACAACACTGCCATTGTAGGTCTAGGCGACGTTACATGAGCTTAAGGAAGACAAATTTACAAAACTTATTCAAAATCCATCAGTCTGGAAAAATCAAAGCACGATCTCTTAGCGATGGCTAAAGAAATCAAAGCCAAATACTTGTTCTCCTCAGCCCACCAGCCAATTCCTTAACAAAGCAGAGACTGAAGGCCAATATAAAAGCCAGGAAGATCGATGACTAAAGAACAAGTCTTGTGCATGGAAGATTCTACAAGAGCCTCGACAGGCCATTTGTCGACAAGACTGCAAGCGTTGCCTGGCTGAGTAGTTCCGGACACAAGGGGGAGACAGAAAGCCGGTAATCAATGCAGCCAAGACCAAGCACTCAACACAAGATACCATCAACGCAACATCCTCAAGCCAAAGGTCAACAGCAAGTTGCAGAATGTGCAGCCAGGCAGAGGAGACCATCTAGTCACATCATCGCCGGAGCACAGTGCTGGCCCCAGCGAGTACATAAATTGCCATAATAAGGTAGCCAGCTATTTGCACTGTTCAATCTGCAGTGAACTTAGTGAGCAAGTACCTGACAAGTGGATGAACATACTCCGAGACCAGTTACCAACATCGGAGATACTATCATAATGTGGGATATGGCAGTTGTAGACAGATCGCACGATACCTGCAACCCGCCCTGATATAAGTGCCTCACAACAGGAAAGAAAACGATGTCTGTTGATTGACGTAGCCCGTCCAGATGATTCTGACATCATGGTGAAGGAAGAGACAAACTCAGCAAGTACAAAAGATCTGGAGATCAAAATTAGGAGGACGTGGGAATACTAAGACGATAATTTGTACCAGTGGTGGTTTGAGCCTTGGCTCTATAAAGAATGGTTTTTGAGAAGAACCTTAATTAAGGAAACTCCCTGCCACCACACTGCCCAAGAAGTGCCAGAGAAATCGCACTACTGGGAACAGCACACATTCTTAGCTAAAATTCTGGATTGAATCCTATGTCCCAGGTTGGACACGCGTCAGCCCAGAAGCCACCGGCTATCGCGTGCATCACTTAGAAATAATAATAATAATAATAATAATAATAATAATAATAATAATATAATAATACAGTTGGGACACACAGCGATGGCGCTCTTTAGCTAGAATTCCCATCGCACGCTTCCATGCTACGCAGTGTTGCACGATAAAGGGGATGGACGGACGGCTGCAAAGTGGCCTGCGCGTAGATAATGACCAGAATTAATTAGCGTAAACGGTCGTAAGTAATGAGATTGGCCGCGCTGCGTTTACTCAAATTTTAATTTCAAATTGCCCATCTATCGCGCAAGCATATGTAGATGTAGATGTAGATGTAGTGACTGTATAGGATGAGTAGAGTTGTTCTCCTTTCCCGTGAGGGGCACATGTCTAGTAAATATTTACACGCGGGAATATTAGCTTGGCATCCTATAATGCGTGTGGACAGTGCAAACACTTGAGCATCTCTGCGATGACATGTCGGGCCGGCAGGCGGCGTCGATGAATAATGAATGACGTCGTGTTTGATTTATTCGACCATTTCTCCGAAATTGATTTCGAATTACGACAAGCGGAACGGCAATTTTGCCGTTTCCCATTTGCGCCCCTGGGGAGCGGTTCCCCCTCCCCCCCCCGCGCACCCCGCATCACCGCAACCCTTGATGCACTCTGCGCAAATTCCCGTTTATTTTTATCAAAGAGAATGACCGCCAACATTCCGGCAAAATCGCTATGCCCCCAACCCGCATTCTAATTCGCACTGTGTAAATAACAGTTAATTTTAACGAAGAGAACCCCACAGTCAAAATTCCGTCATCCTCGCTCCTGGAGCGCGCCGTAACGCCATTGTCTATGTATAATTCCGCCTACAGTACGAGGTGCACAAGTATAAAGCTCTCTCGCCACAGCGCGAAGATTCTCGCGTAATTGTACCGCCTCCTATTACTCCCCGCGAGCGAAGAAGAACAGAAGGACTTGAAACAGATACTCCGTTCTCGAAATTGAACAAAAAAGAAACTTCGCTCTCTCTCGTAAACCGAGCGACGCTCGACTAAACTTACTAACGCGATACGCGCGCGAGTTAGCGAATTTACGGCCGAGGTAAAAGCCGACTGTCGCACGCGCGCCCGCTGCTATTGTGAGAGGAGAATTTCAGGTTATCGATCCCCCACCGCCAACGCTTGCAGGTTCGCCGACGCTCGTGCGGATGTCTGCAAATCGCCGCACGTCGAATTGTAGTTTGGAGAATGTTTTAGCGGAACAGTTACGAGGTCGATGTTACGGCGAAGGCGGGAAGCGGATGTCTTACTTAGTCGCCGCACGGTGCGGTGAGGATATATATATATATATAT
>NW_014577381.1:34647-39321 GCF_000485595.1 Priapulus caudatus
ACACACACACACACACACACGCGCGCACACACACACGTACAGACACACGCATATATACGCACACACACAAACACGCACGCACACACACACGCATATACACATAGAGACACACATACACACACACACACGCACACGTACAGACACACACATATATACGCACACACACAAACACGCACGCGCATACACGCACGCACACACACACATATACACATAGAGACACGCACACGCACGCACGCACGCACACAGCTCCCACGCGATCGATCGGGTAGTCACGCCTGGCCTGCACCGCGGCGGCGAGCTGTCGTGAAGTCCCACGCGAGACGAACTGAGAAGCATGAATAACCCATTGCCAATCGCCTATCGCTTGTTCTCTACGCGTCGCTGCCGCCCGCCCGTATACACATTCATACACATTCACGTATGCCGCAAAGCCTCAGAACAGCGATTGAAGAAAGCGTAATGTGTAGCCGTATTATTGGGTTTAAACTACCAATGAAACGGTGAAGGTGAAAATGAGCGGCTCGGTTCTTATAATAAAGGATTTGGTATTTATGATTAACGATATAAGCTGTCTGATAAATGGTGTGAAGTTTATTGTAAACGGATCAAAGCTTATAATAAAGGATTATAGTAACATTATAATAAAAGGTCATGACGTTTATGGTAAACGGTACAAACCTTTATATTAAACTATTATTGTATGGTATGACGTTCATGGTAAGCGGTAAAAACCTTTATATTAAACTATTATTGTATGGTATGACGTTCATGGTAAGCGGTACAAACCTTTATATTAAACTATTATTTTATGGTATGACGTTCATGGTAAGCGGTACAAACCTTTATATTAAACTATTATTGTATGGTATGACGTTCATGGTAAGCGGTAAAAATCCCACAATAAACGATTATTGTACTATTCTAATAAAGGATATGGCGTTCATGGTAAACGGTAAAAACTTTATAATTAAAGGTTATTATAACATTATAAAGTGCGTGACGTTCATCGTAAATAGTAAAGACCTTATAATCAAGGCTATGACCTCTTATTATAAGCGGCATGATCATGAGTTAGCCGTAAGCACACAGGAACATCGCCGCGGAAATCAAAATATATAAAACTTTGTCGCGATTAATTTACGTGAGGCTAAATACAAGATGCAAATCTAATGAGTAAACTATCGAACCAAAGACGGGCCGAGTAGAATGAAATCACTCGCTTAATGAAAAACAACTGTCTATAAGGCGTACTCGCTCTATCTTCCTGCCGATGGCTTAATTAATCATTTGTTCTCTTGCTTGTCTAGCTGATCTAGCTTGCAACAGACGACACACGACATACGACATACACGACATACACGTGACATACACATCGTCATGACGTGTGATACGACATACATGACGTCACATACACACGACATACACAACGACGCGTGCGTGCGTGCGTGCGTGCGTGCGTGCGTGCGTGCGTGCGTGCAGTGCTACAGATTACCCTACTATAGCCGTGCTGTGTCTCTAAGCGGCGTTGTTTGCATTACGACATGTGCACGCGCGCGTGTACAGAGCGAGTCATCCCAGCCACGGGAGGAAATCAATGCCGACCCGCTGCAGAAGCCCTCCCTTGAGAGCGGAGCTGCTATCTATTTCTCTATATCATTCTCATACATTGTCACATGTCTATGCCCGCCCCGTTTCCTCATTGTCTCCGCTTTTTCTTCTAACTTCCTCCCATTTTCTTTCTCTCTCTCTCCATCACTCTCTCCGCTCTGTGGTTAAGGCGCCAGCTTCTCCTTCCAACCCTCTCCCATTTCCTCTCCCCCTCTCTCCATTACTCTCTTCTCTTTGTGGTTAAGGCGCCCGCTTCTCCTGCTAACCCTCTCCCATTTCCTCCCCTCCCCTTCTCTCTCCATCACTCTCTTCTGTTTGTGGTTAAGGCGTTAGCTTCTCCTTCTAACCCCCTCCCATTTCCCCTCTCTCCATCACTTTCTCCTCGCTGTGGTTTAAGATGCCAGCTTTACAACTCACATCGGATCAGCGATTTCGGATTCGTGAATATGCTCTCGGCGGCTGGCGCTTGCGTTTTGCTTAACTAGCTTGCCCGCAAGCTCAGCGTCCGCATCCTTCCCGTAATCACCGATGATAACAGTCAGTCAGTCTGCTGCTACTGCTACTGCTGCTGTTGCTTCTCGTGTCGCTGCGGCTGCTGCTACTACTACTACTACTACTACTACTACTACTACTACTACTACTACAAAAACAATCCAAAATTTCCAACGCGTGCGGCGGCGGTGGATGTTGACGACGGACAAGTGCTCACCATTGTTTACGGCCGTGTGCAGCTTCGTCATCCACGAGTAGATGACCGGCTGCGTGAGGGAGTGGGAGAGGAGGAGGAGGAGGGGAAGCGGGGTACAATGAATGCCGCAATGGCAGAGTAATTGAGAGTATTTGAAGTTCGGCCACATTCCTCGTATCAACAATCAAATAAAAAACATCATCTAAGCGTTTCACATCACCTTCAGGCATAAACATCATGTGTTGTGCAGCTCGTGCGCCGCGCCGTGCGCCGTCCTTGAAGCGCTCGTGTGTGTGTGTGTTGTGTGTTGTGTGTCGTGTGTGTGTTTGGTGTGTATGTATGTGGTGCATGGGGGTGGCGCGGACCCCCGCTCGTTGTGCGTGGCTGTGTTGTGTGTGTGTGCGGTCGCTGTGTGATGTGTGTTGTGTGTATGTGTGTAGCATGTGTGTGTGTGTGCCGTTGCGTGTTGTTGCTTTGTGGCGCTGCGCCGCGCGTGTGGCGGGTGCGTGTGTGTGTGTGTGTATGTGTGTGTGTGTGTGTGTGTGTGAGAGAGAGCGTGCGCCTGTGTGTAACTGTGTGTGTACTGAACAATTCGTATCGAAGCAAACTAATTTCTAGCGCGGCGTAAAACCCATGAAATGGCGTGCGTGCACAAATTCCCGCTAAAGAATAATAAATTATATATGACCGTCCGTCAGGCGACATTTTCACAATTACCGACAGCGCGTGTGGACTGATCCTCACAGCGCATGCGTCGTTTCCATAATGGCGTGTAGTACAAAACACACCGCGGCGTGAAACTGCTATACAAGGCCCCCGAGAGGTTACCGAAACTTCTTATTATCATCGTATAGACCATTCTTAATTATTATTCATTGACCTGGGTCACGCCCCACGAAAACGAGGGCTAAGCTAGGCAATTTGTAAAACAATGGCTGCTCAGGCAGGCACGCACAGAGGGGTACATGCACGTACACGCGGCTTACACGGACGATACACGCCACGTACACGCAGGTACACGCAGGTACACGCGTGCACGTGCGTGTACCCGCTTGTACGGCGTGTATCTGCGTATACCGCAGTGCACGTGCGTGTATCTGCGTATTACGTGCGTGTTACTGGTGTATCTCCGTGTCACTCGCGTGTACGTCGTGTATCTGCGGTGCACGGTCGTGTACCGCCAGTGTAACGTGGTGTACTCCGCGTGTACGTGCGTGTACCTGCAGTGCACGTGCGTGTACCCGTGTGTACGTGCGGTATCTCGTGTACCCGCGTGTACGGTGGGTCTGTATCTGCGTGTAGAGGTGACGTGCTGAGTATCTGCGGTGTACGTGCGCTCTGTACCGCGGTACTCCCACCCTGCGTGTACTGCGTTACCTGTGTGTACTCGTGTACCCGCTGTACGTGGTGTATCTGCGTGTACCGCTGTTACGTGGGCGTGTATCTGCGTATACCGGCGGGCACTTGCGTGTATCTGCTATTACGTTGCGTGTACGGTGCGTGGATCCGTGTACTCGCGTGTACGTGGTGTATCTGGCGGGCCACAGTGCGTGTACCCGTGTGTACGTGCGGTAGTAGTCTCGTTGTACCCGCGTGTACTGCGTGTAATCTGCGTGTACGAGTACGTGCGTGTATCTGCGTGTACGTGCGATTGTCCCGCGTCTGTACTGCCCGTGTACCTGCCGTGGTACCTGCGTTGTATCTCCGTGTACCCGGGTACGTGCGTGTACCCCTTCTGTGCGTGCTGCCTGAGCCAGGCCATTGTTTACAAAAATTGCCTAGCTTAGCCCTCGTTTTTCGTGCGATGGACCCAGGTCATAATAATTATTTTTAAGACTGGTCTATTCGCGCACCTTAGTAATGGATGTTATCTCATTTCAGGTATTTCGTGATTCGCTACTCAATTAAAAAACTTTCACGAACGGATGGACCATCCATGAGAAGGCCGGGGGATTGGGAAATGGCGACGAAAAGGAGGGATACGATAGAGGTTAGGACAATGGTGGGTTACGGAGTAAAAACAATGCTCAGGGCGCTAAAACGCAAATGCGTCAACATGAAACAAAACTGTAAAATGGTGAAATCAGTGCGTCGATATATATACCAATTCTAAAAGTATAGTAGACACATGTATTATATATATATATATATATATATATATATATAATATATAATTTATAAGGACTTTTTGTGGTATTAGTGACTCGTCCATGCGCCGATTTGCGATTTTTTTTCAAGAGTATTTTTGCGATCGCACACTCGCTGTCCCCGCATCAAGGAGAACTGTTTTAATGCTGGTTCGTCCACTCCGTTTGAAGCACTATTACATTATCTCGTGTAGCTGTCAGAACCGGACAAACTAAACAACAACCAGCTTA
>NW_014577381.1:39346-41813 GCF_000485595.1 Priapulus caudatus
CGCCCCAACGTTGTCAACGTTGATGTCGAGTAGCACCGCATTGGTAAATGCGCTTCTGCCAGCTTCTATCAGGCACGCAAGAACGGGCTTCAATGCGTCTCTGCACCCATTAACCCTGCGACCGTAATCAGCCTGACATCGTATCCTACACGCGAACCTCGCTCCCGCGACGTTGTACGAGGTGGAAGAAGGAGCGACACAACTGCTGCCCGCCGCGTCCCAGTTGTCATCGTTACGGGTCATAGGTCAAACATGTTTCGGCCATATTGACGCGCTGTGATCGAGTGACGTCCGTTGTCATCGTTACGGGTCATTGATCAGCATCGGTTTCGGCCATATTGACGCGCTGTAAGTGGCGCCACCGATGCTGGCAGCCCGTCGGCTGTTTTCGTAATAATTAACTCTGTGTTTATGTACGGCAGGCGACAGCGGCGGGCGGGCTGATGATGTCATCGTCGTCGTCGTCGGTTGTTTAGCTATGGATTTTCCCGCGATGTGCAAAACGTGCAGTTACATTAGAGTCGCGGCATCGCAGCAGCGAAATAGGACACGAGGTGCTGTTCGCTGAACAGCGGAATGTGCTTTTTATTGTATCCCCCGCGACGAAGTCGGCGGGGATACTATGGTTTCATGTCTGTCCAGCCGCCGCCGCCGCCGCAGACATTTTCCCTTCCGCTCTATAACTCGACCCCTAATTGACCTAGCGTGACCAAGCATAGTCTACTTACACATCTTGGGGAGAAGGTGCGCAGCGTACCAAAACCAGGTCACTACGACCTTTATTTGACCTTTACCTGGACCCTGATCATATTTCCCTTCCGCTCTATAACTCGGCCCCTAATTGACCTAGCGCGAGCAAACTTCGTATACTTACACATCTTAGGGAGAAGGTGTGTCGCGTACCAAAACCCCTAAGGCAACCATTTTAAACATACTTGCACATCTCAGGCAGATGAGTTGTGTAACAAACCTCTGTCTTTGTGACTTATTTAATTTTACCTACCTTCTACGTCCTTACAGAGATATTTCATTCATACTAGATCACGGGGGATACATGTAGTTGGCGACAACTGCCCTTTCTAGTTTTTATAGCCTTCGTTATTTCTACGTGGTAATGACGTGGCACGGCCGACGACGATGATTCGTTTTAATGTAGTATAGTCTCACTCTATAACTGCCGCCTAGGGGAAACGCTCGAAAAGGAAATAGACAGATTTTCGTATACTATGGTGTTAGTTATACTGTTAGGTATAACTGCGACTCAAGTGAAACGCCAGCGGTGTTATCGATAGGCATGCGTCCGTTCTGTACAGGTGACCGCTAACACAGGGTTGACCTTATGAGGGAGCGCCGGGAAGCCCCCAGTATAGGGAAGGAAACGAGGCGCGATCGCATGTTTGTGTTTCGGGCTCGTCTACTGCGAATCCTGAATTCTGGATCAGCGGCGGACTGCTAAAGGATATAGAGTTAACGCGAGAAAGATGATTTGCAGATAGGAATCGCAAACGCAAACACAATCTCATCTCTAACTCAAACATCTAACAGTCACAGATTCGCCCCCACCGACTAGAGCCAATCCGGTTAGCCTAATAACACCACTAGTGGACCGAAACTCATACAAGCCCTTTCAGCGTCCATCTCTCCGCATTTTGCTCACCGCGAAAGCTCCGCGTTTCCCCCCGATCAGTGCAGTCAGTCGTCGATTTTACTTTGTCCACGCGCGGCCTGGGTACGGTAGATAGCAGTGCGCCCGTGTTTAGCCTGCCATGTGGTAACAGTGACTCAGCGAGCGGCATTGTGCCAGCTGTATTTGACTCATTAGTCCAATCAGTATAATGAGCAACAAGTACGCACCCCCGCGAGGCTTAAACCCGATGACGACAAAATGTAGGGTCCGTATACACCCCCCCCCCCCTCCCTAGGGAGAACGCACGAGCTAGTATATATTTTGTCCGTGCTTGATAACTCTTTGTATTCACATTCGTAGCGATTCGCGTCCCAGTCCCTCTTTGATTAAATTGGATTGTTTAAACAAAGAAAAGCGTATCAAAAAAACGTCGGCAATCACGTCAGAGACAACCGCGGTGTTTGAATTCTATATATTCACTGCCTCGTAAATGCCTGTCATTTATATTCATATGCAGTGGTTTAGGCGAACGAGGCAGAGAATTCCACGCTGCGAAAACATCCGACATTCTAATCCTAAATACAGTTAAAATATATGCATCATCGATCGCCTTTTAAAATTAATTGAGAAAAACAAAACTCACTAACGTCTATTCTGAAACGCCTGTTTCTATAGCTAGTTTTCGCATTCTCTTTCTCCTCATATCACCTCCCCCGACACCGCTCTTTCTCTTTCTCTCCCCCTCTCTCTACCTCTTTCTCACTCTCTCTCTCTCTCTCTCTCTCTCTCTCTCTCTCTCTCTCTCTCTCTCTCTCTCTCTCTCTCTCTCTCTCTCTCTCT
>NW_014577381.1:46539-59686 GCF_000485595.1 Priapulus caudatus
TCTATCTATCTATCTATTTATCTATCCATCTATCTCTCTCTCTCTCTCTCTCTCTCTCTCTCTCTCTCTCTCTCTCTCTCTCTCTCTCTCTCTCTCTCTCTCTCTCTCTCTCTCACTCTCGCACACTCTATCTTTTTCTCTCTATTTCGCACGCGCACTCTCTCTATTTCTCTTTCTCTCGCTCTCGCACACTCTATCTTTCCCTCTTTTTTTTCTCTCTCTCTTTCTCTCTCTCTCTCTCGCTCGCTCTCTCTCTCTCTCTCTCTCTCTCTCTCTCTCTCTCTCTCTCTCTGTCTGTCTGTCTCACTCTATTCCTCACTCTCTAATATTATCTCGCTCGCTCGCTCGATCGATCGCTCCCACTCCCTCCCCCTCACTCTCTAATTCTCTGAAAGGCCAAATCTCTCTAAATCTTTTTCTGTGTATGGATCTAAATCTTGCGATGAATTAAAATGGTGACAGGTGGCGCCATGTTTCTACTCCCTTATAGCGTAGTGGTAAACCACCACGAGGCTCGTTGACAGTTTACGATTTCCTTTTTAGTTCGAGATAAATTCTGTTCGGATTAGCGAACCCTCGGTTGAACGAAAACACGAGTCGCTCCACGTCCTCCTACTCGTATATTTATTTACCCGCGATAATGGCTTTTCTCGTTTTCTTCCGCAGCCAAATCACCTACGAGCATTTATTATCGAGAATATTTTCGCAGTGGCGCTGTCCAAATGAGCAGATGTTGTTGCAGGCGTGCGTTATTTCTGCGTCGTGCGGGAGAACCACTCCTGTGCTCGCGTTATTAAATAAAACCACGGCCGCAGCGGGCGCTCGGGACTGCGAATTAAAATAACCCGCAAAGTCGTGTTTACTCTGGTTTAGCCGATAAGCTGGCAACGCGCACGCGTTGCTATTGACGCGAGCAAATCATCGCCGCGTAGACTGGCTTCCCGTCTCTTCACTTGGGCAATGGAACGTAACGTTTGGCACTGGAACGTACCGTAACGAAATGGAAGGCAACGAAGTGAAGGCACGTGGCGCCAGTCTACTTATAGTCGCTAGCGTCTACATCCGGGTACTCGCGTGTGCGGCTAGAGTGTACCCTTTATTTTCTCATCGACCGCTAAAGCATTCAGTTAATTTATCGGTTAGAAGTTTTGCTTTTCATTCTCGCTAATCCGCTGCGGTGGCTCAAGCAGATGCAAATTTCGAGTGGGGCGTAATTAAAGTAAACGAGGAGCAGGCATTGCCTTATGTCACGAGAACATCTCGCAGCTATAATGGCTATTGATTAGCCAAGTAATGCGCCCCTGTGTTTTGAATTCATGGGCCTAGTACAGTAGGTATACAGTCGCTATATCGTCCTACAGAATGATTTACGATACGCGCGGTATATCGCCTTTGATCTTTCCCTCCTCTTTTCTGTACGAAGTTTGGTTTCTGATTCAGACCCAGTCACCTTCTCCAATCAAGTATGTTGATCGTAATCTGTTTATCTTCAGCCACAACATACATTCATCTTTACGTGACTCTCGATAGAATCGATTTACAATCGGACAATCGGACAATCTGACAATTGGACAATCGGACAATCTGACAATCTGACAATTGGACAATCAGACAATCTGACAATCGGACAACCGGACAACTGGACAATCGGACAATCGGACAATCGGACAATCGGACAATCGGACAATCAGACAACTAGACAATCAGACAATCGGACAATTGGACAATCGGACAATCAGACAACCGGACAATTGGACAATCGGACAATCAGACAACCGGACAATCGGACAATTGGACAATCGGACAATAGGACAATCGGTTTTGCCCATTTATGATGATCTGCCCTGTGATTTGTGTTTTTAATGTGATTGTTTTTACTTCCACCCATTTAAGCGATCGCATCTATGTATTTCAAGCAAAAGCAGTCTTTCATTTGTCGCCTTCATCCCGTCTAGCTCTATTAGCATTTCTAGTGTCATCTACCGCGAGTCTTTAGAACACATTCGTAGCTGTTTGTTGCCTTCCTTCTCCCTGTCTCTGCCTTCCCCCAGCGCCACGTCTGTCATTATTTTCGACGCTCTCTGGCAAGCGTCTGTTCCTAGCGGGAGGCAACGCCCGCACGACTCTCGCGGATTAATTATATGCGGACTATCTGCCTGCATGTATATCCAGCGCCAGAATAACGTAGTCAGTCATCCACGGTTATTTCACTCACTCACGCACGCACGCACGCACGCGCGCACGCACGCAGACAAGCATACAGGGCACGCACGAGACAAGGCACGCACCGTCACGTTGCTTCTGACGCGACGGTTTGTGCGGATAGCAAGAAGACACACCGCGCGAGAGGTTTTCAGCAGCTCAAAGCTTCATGAGAATTTCGCAAACCGTTGACCTAATCAAACCGTGCAGCCATCAAAGACGCCGCCGCCGCTGCCGCCGCCGCCACTGCCGTAAGCAACACGAGTGTCTGCACGCTGACTAACGTAGTTGGAAGCGACGGTATATCTCACCTCGCCGAATCTCGTTAGAGCCGTAGCAACCACGGCATCTCCTGCGGCTTGTGTCACTTCAAACACCGTGAGCGCGCGGAATCGTAGAGACGTAGAGCACGCTAGTTACCCTCCGTCTGCGGCACGTCTCGCGCATGTGCCCTCCGCAAAATGCAGTGAGAACACCGTGGGAAAACTACAGTTCTAACACAGGCTTGTTTACGAGTCACTGACCCGGAGAAAGCACGGAGACAGTTATATGCGTCTGTATTCGTAGAGAAATATGATATTCTATATCCAATACGATTACAGCATGTGGACGATTTGGCCATCTTCGTTCGCTATTCGCATCCGTAGTTTTATGGGTAGAAACTCATCATTGTTGAAGAAATGTCGCTGCGTCCCCGTTCCACGCTCTCCCCTATACTAACATGAGTCTATAGCCTCGTTCACACGAGACCTCGTATTTCTGAAATACCAGATTTGCGAAATACCGTATCTGAGACAAATACGCGGCCGAGCGTTCACACGCGGCCGAGCGTTCACACGCAGATTCGCGGTTCTAGAAATACGGTATTTGCGAGCTGCGAGCTGCTTTAAATGGGGATACATGTAGTTGGCGACAACTGCCCTTTCTAGTTTTTATAGCCTTCGTTATTTCTACGTGGTAATGACGTGGCACGGCCGACGACGATGACGCCTTGTTATCTCGCCTCAACTGTCGGTCTGATCCTTTGCAATTGTGTCAGTAGCAGTCATAGCTGACTACTACTAGCATATCGGTGTTGCTCGCATACGGGTTTGTCGTGCAGGTACTAGCTATGCGATTTACGCTTGCCGGGTGACAGATGTTAACGCGACACGTTTGAATGAGGCGGCACTTCACTGCATAGCTGACGCTCTGCATCGCACGCATCTTTGCATCTTCATGCTACTATACTACTACTATACTATATTCGTCGCAGCGTATTCGCAGCAGCCGCGGCACGGCAGTCTCTATTTCACGCCCGCTAGGATTCAGTACCGCTGTCTCACACACAACTATTCATACCGTATAGAATACGACGTGAATCGGTCGCGCTTACCTTGAATAAAGCTATATAGCGGCATTATTCAATTTGTTTTCGGCACAAAATGCAATTGTCCGCCTAACCGGTGGTATTATTGGGATGAAACTACCGCACGTTGCTATATACAATGGCTCACTTTACCACAGCATTTGTGAGAAACTAACCGTATTTGAAAAAAAAATCGCAGACGAAGAACGATCGTATTCGCCCATTGTCCGCTTGATGGACTTCCATCATGGCCGCCCTCGTTGATCTCATTCACTTACATTCTAAATAACACGATCGGTTGCTATGGTCAACAACAACGCGAACAACAGCGACGGAATTAAGACGCTGATTATTTCCAATTAGTTGCCAAATTATATTCCTCGTCATCGCCGAACGTAAGGAACCTAATCTTGTTTGGGGTTATAATTGGTGATTTTGTGGATTTTATTACGGAGACACGAGGGAGAGGGGCTTTTGCACGAAGGGTTCCCGACGTTCTATAGAGATTGGCTGCGGTGCTGGTTCGGTGCAGAGATTCCTTTGATACCGTACTGGCTTTTATCGTCACTAGTCGTGCCATGTAGAACTCAAACACGGCGCGAGAAAGCGATAAGATTATAGAACGCATCCAACGGACGAGTGCGTAATACGAGGGGAAAACAAGATGGCATCTCGCGAGTGCCTTCCCGATGACCTATTCTAACTGTGTGTGCGCGCGTGTGTTTCGTGGCTTAATTAACGATGCAGCTGTCATTAGCTGGCTAAATCCTTATTACGTGCCATGTCATTATAGTCTAACGAGATTCAGTTTGTACATTTTTAATATGTGGTGGAGTTACGGCGGCATGCTTTCACACGCATGCCTTCCGGGAGAGTAGTAAACGGAGGCCGCTGGGCATGATTAAAGAAAACCCCGCAATGACGGGTGAATATGCAATGACTATGGCGATTTAACCATGTGGGTATTCGGACATTAGACGAAGATAATATAAAGATATATTATTGCGTATTGCGGTTCAATTTATAGTGGAAGCGATGGATGGCTCTATATATATATATATATATATATTTGATGTCAAGCCTCTCTTCTCCATCACTGGAAATCTCTCGCGTGAACCGCCGATAAATTTAATTAAAACTACTGTTAAAATCGATAAATATAATCGCGTTATTTTAATCTATTTTCTGTCAAAAATGCCATAAAAATTAAAAATGATTGTTTTTAATAAATGCTATATATTTTTGCAGATCGAGAAAGAGGAGTGAGAGAGATAGAGGAGGGAGTGAGAGAAAATTACGTGACTTGACTAACATCACGTCTAACAGCACCAACTACAGGAAGCAATGTCTACCATCGACAGATACCGCTCACTGCGACGAACAGGTAGGCAGGAGTGACGTCATTACCAGATATGTCCTACAAATACGTATTACTAATACGTAATACTGTCAACTCTCCCAATGCCGACCACCCCTGGAGCTGTCTCCCATTTAGTTAGGTTTTCTGTGAAGTTTGGTTTATCGGGGGGGGGGGCTATTCGGGGCATATCTTACATGTCTCAAATGGCGTTGCTACTTGAAAAAATCGGCCGGTTTAACATGAGATTCGGTTTTGAGAGCGTTCGGAACTTGAGAGAGTTGACCGTAATGATAATAAGGAGGATAACAATAGATATATCACCGCACTAACCCGTGCTAGAACGCACGCGCGCGCGAATAACTATGGAAATAACTAGACGTATAGAAAAAGATTGATTGTCGAGAGCACACAAGCGTTTTACTAGACATCAATAGTACCAACAACGTAACGACAGGTAAACCGACATCAAAATATATCTCTATGCAACGCGCTACGCACCACACGCACCCTCTCCGACACGTATTACATCGAGACTCTACGTCCTACATTCTTTAATACAATGACAACATTAGCTCACAACTGTTGGCGCCTCTTTCTCCTAGAGCGTCTGCTAAACGACTTTATAAATTTCGATTCGCGACCTTAAATATCGTTGTAGTTAACAAATAGATTCGTATAGAAACGTAGGAATGTCGTCCACACTGTTGCGCGTGTGTAGTGATGATAATAATTACGAAGTTATTAAAAGCTCATGTTCAATGATCACCTCGTGTCTATATATATATATAATAATAATATAATAATAATAATAATAACCAGCTATGATATTGCGTGCTTATTTACAATCAAATGTGGTATTTACACGAATAAGGTGCATGCTGCTTTCTGAATACGTTCCTTTCGCGTGCCACGTGGCACCGCGCGTATTTTCTCGTGAAATATATGTGAAGCGATAACTTCAATAGCCTACTACAGCGAACCTATTTATCCTAATTCCACTCAAAATGAGAATTTCAAACATTTCTTGTTCCTTAGCAACATGCACGCACGTACGAAGCTCGCGGGGCGTGTTCGTACTGGACGTGAATACCAGCTTCATGCTTCGATGCAATTCTCCGTCTAGAATCATTATTATGCGTGTTCAGGAGGCGTATCAGTACATGTAAAATACACGACATACTGTCGTATAAAGCTATAACAAGCATGGATTTAACAGTACGGAGTTCGTACTGCGTATATAACGACCGTCGTCGCTTATAGCTGCAGAATAACATGGATGTCCGCTCTAGCTATAAAGATTGCGCTGTGTTTTTTGGCATGTATATTATTACTGAGGATTTCTCGCCTCTGCGCCCGTACGCTGCGTGCGTCACGTGACACCTTGCGAAGCCCCGGCGGTCCGCGCCCCCTGGCGCTCCACTTGCGAGGTTTAGTCGCCATTGAAGTCAGTGGCCCTTTCGCAGTTTCTTCCACTACTGGCAGTTCTTATAGTGGTTGACAACAATCCCGACAAAGTGCTCGCGGGTGACGGCATTGATATCACTGCCACTCTGACGTCACCAATATCACTGTCGGTGTGACGTCACATATGGTTGATTGTTGAAATGGTTGCATCGGTGCACTAACGCTGCAGCACGCCATCCGTTAACACCTTCAGTCGCAACTACACACTAGCATCATTCACTACCTGTCACATTACAACCCTTATGAGAGCATTTACGTAGCAACCGCTTCTTTGAACGCTTCAGTGGAAGGTTTGCGTACAGCCCTTAAGGAAAACCTACTGATACACCTAGAACCCCCTCCATAGAACTCTTCTACAGATTCTCTCACTTGTACAGTTCGCTAAAACCACCAGCAGCTTCCTCCGCGGTACCCTAGAAAACTCTTCCATGGCAGCATTCCACAATACACCCCCGCACGACCCTCCGTTTGACGCTTCCACGTCTAACTCCTCCGTCCCACCACTCGATGTGATTCGCTTACTAGACACATCTACGCTCGCCCCGTCCCCCCTCTCGCCCACTCTTTCTCTGTCCTTCTTCCCTCTCATTCTCTCATCGCTGCGCCTCTCCCTTTCCCCTGCGATCTCCCTTCCTCCTTCTCTCACCCGATCGCTCTTTCTACCTTTCTCCTCCTCCCGCTCTCTCTCCTGCCCTCTCCGCTCTCAAATCGAGTTGACAGAGTTGGCGGGCACCTTGGCGGCGGTGGTCTTGAACACCGCTGTCATCAACTCTGCTTTCTCTCCCTCTCCCCCTCTCCTTCTTTCCCTCTCCCCTCCTCCCTTTCTCCCCTCCCCCACCGCTCTCATGTCGAGTTGACGGAGTTGGCGGGCACCTTGGCGGCGGTGGCCTTGAACACTGCTGTCATCAACTCTGCTTTCTCTCCCTCTCCCCCTCTCCCTCTCCCCTCCTCCCTTTCTCCCCTCCCTCACCGCTCTCACGTTGAGTTAACGGAGTTGGCGGGCACCTTGGCGGCGGTGGCCTTGAAGACTGCCGTCATCAACTCTGCCTTCTCTGCGAGCTTCTTCCAGTCGTCGCATAGAATGTGCCAGTTACTGTAGCATTCGTCAACTTTGCATAATCAATGATTTGAATGGGCCTATTATTCCTTTAAACAATCAAGCGAACAATGCGAAATAAACAATGCAATGCGCACCTGTTATAACTGTCGATAAAATACGTAGACTGGTCCGCGTTTGACTGTTCCACTCGCGTTACACTGGAACTGTCGAGCGCGAACCAGTCTATAAAATACGCTGCTTCAGAAATCCGGTATTTAGCGTTCACACGAGGAAATGCGCGGTCCAAGAGATCCGGTATTTCTCAAATACGGCAAATTATTCGGGGTCTGGGAAGCCGCGTATTTACATCAAATACCGGATCTGTTTAGATACCGTATTTCTTGGACCGCGCATTTTGCCTCGTGTGAACGCTAAATACCGGATTTCTTGCTATGTGAACGCGGCTATTGCATCAGTTGCCAGCTGCTAGAGACAGCCCTAATAGTTTTGCCTACCATGAGTGTTACATTTCATAGATTTTGAACAACATTTAATGTGAAGAAATATGACGTTTTAAACTTGTTGTGTAAACTATTTATGATTTGTCTTCTAACAATGAACAAGCGAAGATGACACGAAAGAGGAAAGGAGAGTGAAAGAAATGAACAGCATGGGAGAGTAGATGGTTCTTGTGGTTCAAGCATACAGGTAACCAACGCCCAGTCCCCCCCCTACCCCATCCAATGTCATCATTCGCAAACATCAGACCAGTATCAGCATATTATTTCCAACTGATTACGTCACGTTGCGTTTCCCATTGGTGATGTCAAGGAGGAAAGAGAACCGCGTGTCAAGTAATGACTAACCTCCAGATAATGGCATCACGTGATGGGGTTACCTTTCAGCATTACGTCACCGATTGGAGATTTTCATTGGCCAATGGCATCACGTGACCGCGTTACCTCTCAACATTACGTCACCAATTGGAGATTTTCATTGGTCGTTTGTGTCACGTGACCGGGTTACCTCTCAGCGCCGTGTGATTGATTGCAAAGATTCGTTTGGTGACAGGTTGATCTACCGCGACAATTGACGCGACAAGCAGCCGATTGGGACACGACACAATCCCACACGTGCTGTCGCAATCAAATAAACGCGCAGCTAATATAATGAATATCAGCTCGTGCGGCGCAGAAAAAAATGTCCCAACAATGCGTAAGAAAATTGCCTCGCGTTACACATACCGCGTATCGCCGAGCAATACCTTTTATTTGCACCGGGGGAACGATAGCCACCTGATGGTGGTGGTAGTGGGGGATAGGGCTGTAGCTCGCCACGCGCCACTATACGGGCGCTTCTATTGCATTCGCGATCCTTTTGTGAACGCTTTAAGAATCGTTAGCTCACCGGTTTCACACCTCACGCATGTATAATCTTACCTCTAGAACTATAGCCCTTCGCTCGGCCACAGGCCTGTGGCAGGGCGAAGGGCTACAGTACTAGAGCTAGTATAATCTCAGCGCGCGTGCACGTGCTCACGTCTGTGTAATACAGAGAAATTAGTTCATAAGTTACATCTGGCTGTACCTTACGCCCCCCACCACCACCACCCCACCACTAGGAGCCGAAATTAAACGCCTAGTCGATTGCTGTTAATTGTCGTTTGAGTTAGCGCGCGGGGGGGGGGAGAAGCGAGGAAGCTTGCGGGTGTGAATGAAGCGACGCGTTAATCCACGGCGCCTCCGCAGCGTTAATGAGTACGGCATCGTTTTCATCTCCGGGGAGACGCCTGATTCGATTGTCTCACCTCGGCGGTTTCCGACGAAGTCATTTCGGTTAAAAATTCAAATTTTTTTTTCGACAGCTTGTTAACAGAAAGCGGGTCGTGTTCGTGCCATATGTTTTTTGACCATGTTCGTGGATATCCCGGTGTTCAACGAAATTGGTTAATTAACTAATAATTAGAAAATGCAACTTGCTTATATGCTTACATGCTTAACTGTATATATATGCTTAGCGATAAAGCTCGTATGCACGTATTCGAAATAATACATTGATAACTTCAATTTGATGTGTAACAACATATGCATGTAATGTATATATATATATATATATTATATATATATATATATATATTATATCAGGCAGTAAATAATCACAAAGTGTTGAAAAAATAATTGTTGTAACAATTAATGTGTGTTCGTGCGTGCGTGGCGGTTCGTTTTGTGAGTTTATATCATTAGACATACGAAATTATAATACTATCATAGACTTTCATGATGCGAACGGTGCGCATTAATTACCTGAACAAAAAAAAACCTTTACGCAGAAAAACGTTTCGACAGCGCTAGCAGCGACACGGTTTATCGTTTCTCGCTTTCAGGCACAGTATACTGCAGTGAATAGCATGCATTGCTTACTGCTGGCATAGCACATCACATACACTCGATGACATTTACGGTGAGGGCAGGCCGCCTACTGCGAAATCGCTACGTCCTTCATCATCAGCATATATATATTATATATATATATAATATATATATAATATATTTATTATATATATATAGTATTCATATATATCAGCTTGGAGCATACGGCCCTTCGTAAAGCCACGTACAGCTCAGCTGCTCGCATGGAGGCTGAGATCGTGTGCGCATAGGCTGTGGTGTTAGTTGGGCAGGCGTGAATGCACGTGGGTGATAGTTTCGTTTCATGTTGTATATACGGCGCGGCGGTGCCTGCAGGATAAATTAAGCGAGCCTTGTGAGCGGGATTTTTTGTTCATGTATCTCTGGCGCTGTTGTCGCCGATTTGCACACCAATAGTCACGCTGAGGCTTTACATGACAACAGCGGCGCGCACGCGCACGCGCACGCGCGGCACGCACGCACGCACACACGGCGCGGCACTGGCGCACACACAAACGCACACACGACACGACACACAACACACACAGCACACGACACAGCACACACACAGCACACACAACAACACGGACAGTTATTATATATATGATATTATATATATATATATATATTATATTATTATATTATGATATATGATAGTTTACTAGAAACTGCCCTTTTAGCGCTTTCGTAGTCTAGGTTTTGAAAAAAAAAAATGTCTAGAACTAGTTCACTAAGGAAGTAGCTCATTTACCTTCGTAGAAGGCAGAACCTCGTTACCTAAACGAAGGATTGGTCACAGCCCGGGGGCCTCCACGTGCGTTCGCCAATTAGCTGGCAACGAGATACGACGCAGAAACAAGATTTTAGACTGCGCAGACGCACAGCACGACGCATGCGCACAGCCAACACACACACATACACGCACTGCGCACGCGCACGGCCGCACGCAACACGCACGCACGCACGCACACACACACACACCACACACACAACACATTTATTTGTGTGGTGGGCAATCATGTTGGCGTTCACTGCGTCACGGCCGCGTAGGGGTCACGGCTAATAATGACGCTCACAACAAAGACGACGACGAATCAACACCGCCCGTTGGCGGAACCATTTTAGAACATTCTCGAAGAAAAAATAAACCGCAACAGTTCTTTTTATCCACCGTCGATTGTTGAAATAGAAACATCTCTATCTACGGGATTATTTCGTCGGCGGTCGCGGCGGTGGGAAGGTTTGCGGAGGTAAATTGAGCTGAGTTCATTAATAGTTTATTTTTCGCGTAGCTTGAGCGCGTGTTAGCCTGTTCATCGCGGTTTTTGACCACGTTGCTGCGTCATGCTGTTAATTACCGCCACAAACGAGCCGATAAAGCGAATTTGACTATAATTATATATATAGCAGTCGAGCTGCTGTGCCCCGATAGAGCGCTGTCCAGGCCTCTTCTATACATATGCGTCTATATCATATATCTATATATATATAGTGATAGTATAGTATTAGTAGTATATATTAGTGAATTTTCCGAGCGACTTTCAAAAGAGGGTGGGAATGATGAATCAGGTTACTCTGTTTTTTTCCTACACGGACTGCAACGGACATGAATTGCCGTGGATTTTTCAAGCAATGAAAATGCTTTAATGCCTGTAACTGCCGTTCCCTCGTGAGGAAGCAAGATCCGCGCATAAACATTGGCATCGGTACATCTCTATTACCCTGCTAAGTTTCCGCGCACGACTACATTTTAGTTAGTTACGGGTTAAAACTGTTTAGGAACTGACGACTGCGCAAGCGTTACGCTGAAATTTTTTCGCGAAAGGAACAACTTGGATTGAACTGTCGCGTTAACCGCCCAGTTTGGTGCAAGCGTTAGAAATAATGATAGGCGCGCGTCTTCCTATATATTCTATGCGGTTTAAGCAGCGGTCGCTTGCGTCACTGATGATTACGTCACGTCACGGTCAGCCTGCGAGCAGAGAATTGTGTGACTATGTACACTCGTCTCTTCTCAGCAAGGACTCGCGGCAAGGACGCAATGTAGGACATTAACCTTAATTGCGCCTCATCTCTACCACCTGTCATCATCACTGCATGACCGTCTGCCATATATGCCTATCTCACCCACCTATACCTCTACCGAATCCCAACCACCACTGCAACAGTCAAATTGGCCCTAAAATGGATACAATGATTCCAAAGGGCCAATTGTGGTGGTGCTTTTTCAGTAATTGAGTCATAAACTGCGGACGTAAGTAACAGTGACGACTCATTTATTCTTGTTGAGTAATTGCCTGCATGACAAATGACCCACGAGATCGAAACGAGGCATCATCTCGTGGACGTATAGGGTGTATAGTCACATAATGGGTGAAACGTGATTCATATATTGATTGCCGCATGTGTATAAACCAATCTTCCCAGGACCAGTACAGGTAATTCTCACAGCAAAGCCAAATGTTTCTTTAATTCATTCAAGAGATGAAAGATGATTAAAATTGAGGCGGATAATAAAAACACATCGTATCTGAGATAAGGGCAGTTGATGCAGTAACAATAGTATTGGTTGGAAGTGATACAGATGGGGTATCTGCAAGTCTGAATCTGATGCCAAACAAATTTGAGCGGTAACTGCAATTTTACAAAAGGCTATTACACGTAATTGCCTTTTCGCACGTGGGTAGAAAAAGAAGAAGGTATTCTTGGCTAGATAAACGATGTTAGTGATGCGTGTGTGAGTGTAAACAACTACAATGAGTGAATAGAACGTACATATAGGTTTGGACGGAGAAAGGAATTATCAATGATCATTCATAACACTAACTCAAATAATTTAAATGTACTATTTTTTCCCCCTGTGTGTTTGTGTAGTGCGTGCGTGTGTGTGTGTGTGTGTGTGTGTGCGTTGTGCGTGTGCGTTGTAGCGTGCGCGTGCGCGTGCGCGTGGCGTGCGTCTGTGTACGTGGACCTGACCGTGTTGGCGTGGGGTGCTGTTGCGTAGCGTGCGTGCGTGTCGTGCGTGTGTGGTTGTGTGCGGGTGCTGCGTGCGTGCGTGCGTGGTGCGTGTGTGTGTGGTGTGTGTGGATGTGTGATGTGTGGCTGTGTGCAATGTCGCCTCTCTCTGCCCTCTTGTCTCCTCTCGTCTCCCTCTCTTTCTCCCTCTGTATTTACACAGCACGCATACACATACTTCACACCACACACACACACACACACAACACACACACACACACAACACGACACAAGCACCACACACACGACACGACCGCACAACGCCGCACGCACGCACGCACACACACACACAACACAAAACGCACGCATCT
>NW_014577381.1:62211-64873 GCF_000485595.1 Priapulus caudatus
GAGCATGAGAGAGGAAGAGCGAGAGAAGAGAAAGAGAGGGAGGAGAGCAAGGGAGAGGAAGGGAGAGCGAAAGAGCAAAAGAGAGACACAGCGAGAGAGACACAGTGAGAGAGAAGGGGAGAAAGCGCTCGCGCGCGCGCGAGAGAGAGAGACAGGGAGAGACAGAGACACACACACAACGAAAAAGAAGGAGAGAGAGCGCGCGTGAGAGAGAGAGAGAGCGCGCGCGAGAGAGGGAGCGAGAGAGAGAGAGAGCGCGCGCGCGAGAGAGGGAGTTCTCTCTCTCTCTCGCCTCTCTAATGCGCGCTCGTACATCCAAAACGCCATCGATCACAGACGCCGTGCTGCAATCCGTGTTCGACCGCAAATATCTGGAGATGGCGCCACGAATGACAATCGTGGCGAGACGACGACGACAGCCGACGCGCCTATTACACGAGTCGCCACTTCTATGCGCCAATATGCATGCACGCTATATATAGGCTCTTCCTTACCGCGCGCTAAACAAATACGCTGAGATTTAGCGATGGGCGTTCAGTGTGCAGGATGGGTGGATGTAAGGCGCTGCCACGCGACACCCGACCGGCGGTACGCGTGCGAAAGACACCACGCGGACTAAGGGGGATACCCCGGCGAATGACTACTTCGCGTGGCGCTCACTAGATGTCGCTGTGTTAGGCAGGTAGGGAGCGATCCCTTACGGCCGTAATTCGTTCCAGAATTTCGTTCGAGCGTCGATGTTCCGAAACTTCCGGAGTTCGAGAGTCGAATGCAGTTGAGGTCAATTCCGCGTTCCGTAACTCGTTTATACGGGTTGTTGGCGCGTGGCGTAGGCGTTGACGTGGGCGCGGTTAGTAGCTCACGCTCGTAACTTAAAGAACTAATGAAGCGTCGTTGGTTTTTTCCCCACCGTTAATTTAAGTCCGATATTACAGATAATTCTGGTAAGTAACAACGATTTCGATTCCTGACCAGACGCGTATATATACGCGCGATTCCACCAGCACCGCACACCGCATACACCTCGGAATACGTATCATTAGGCTTGTGATTAGTATTCTTAACACCGTACACACGTCAATTACCTTAGACCCCGTATCCTTACACTTGTCATTAGAACTCAGCTCGTCTCGTTACGCAAGCTGCACAAGTAGCACTTGACCCGTCTCCATACCAAACCCTCTTATCTCGTAACGCAGGCATGTGCGCGTGCCATGCAGGGGCCAACCTCTGACGAGGAGGAAGATGAGAAAGGGAAAATGAGGAGGAGGGAGAGAACGAGGAGGATCTTTCAAAAGAGGAGGGGAATGATGAATAGTACTCTGTTTTTCCCACACGGATAGAAACGGACATGATTGCCGTGGATTTTTCAAGCAATGAAATGCTAATGCTGTAACTGCCGTTCCCTCGTTGAGAAGCAAATCCGCGGCTAACATTGGCATCGTACATCTCTATACCCTGCAAGTCCGCGCCACGACTACATAGTAGTACGGTTAAACACGTTAGAACTGCGCTGCGCAAGGTACGCTGATTTTTTCGCGAAAGAAAACTTGCGATTGAACTGTCGGTTAACCGCCAGTTTGGTTGAAGCCGTAGAAATAATATAGGCGTCTCTATATATTTCTATGGTTTAAGCAGCCGGTCGCTTGCGTCACTGTATTACGTCACGCCACGTCAAGCCGCGAGCAGAATTGTGTGATATGACACTCGTCATTCTCAGCAAGGACTCGGCAAAGGACGCAATGTAGAATTAACCCCCTAATGCGCTCCCATCTCTACCACCTGTCATCATCACTCATGACCTCTGCCATTATGCCTATCTCACCCGCCTATACCTCTAACGAATCCCAACCCCACTGCAACAGTCAAATTGGCCCTAAATGGTTCAATGATTCCCAAAGGCCAAATGTGGTGGTGTCTTTTCAGTTAATTGGTCAATAAACTGCGGACGTAAGTAAACAGTGGACTCATTATGTGAGTAATTGCTGCATGAAAAATGCCCCACGGATGGAAACGAGAGCATCTCTCGTGGCGTATAGGGTGTATAGTCACAATAATGGGTGAACGTGATCATCCATATTGATGCCGCATGTGTATACAACCAATCTTCCCACGACAGTACAGGTAATTCTCACAGCAAGCCAATGTTTCATTTAATTCATATCAAGAGAGAAAGATGATTAAAATTGAGGCGGATAATTAAAAACACATCGTATACTCAGTATACGATGTGTTTTTAATTATCCGCCTCAATTTTAATCATCTTTCTCTCATGTTACTACTATACTGGATAGGAGCAGTTGATGCAGTATACAATAGTTATTGTTGGAAGTGATACAGATGGGGTATCTGCAAGTCATGATCTGATTGCCAAACAAATTTGAGCGGTAACTGCAATTTTAACAAAAAGGATATTACACGTAATTGCCTTTTCCACTGGGTAGAAAAAGAAGAAGATATTCTTGGCTAGATAAACGCATTAGTGCATTGCGTTGTGATGTAAACAAACTACAAATAGTGAATAAAGCTACATATAGGTTTGGACGGAGAAAGGATTATCAATGAATCATTCATAAACTACTCAAACTAATTTAAATGTACTATTTTCTTCCCCCTGTGTGTTTGTGTGTGCGTGCGTGTGTGTGTGTGTGTGTGTGTGTGT
>NW_014577381.1:66472-70742 GCF_000485595.1 Priapulus caudatus
AGAGAGAGAGAGAGAGAGAGAGAGAGAGAGAGAGAGAGAGAGAGAGAGAAAGAGAGAGAGAGAGAGCGCGCGCGAGAGAGGAAGCGAGAGAGAAGAGAAGAGGGTGGTCACCGAGGCTGTAGCGTGTATCATTCCATCGAGCATTGTGTCGGTAGGGGAAGCGGATAAGTCGTCGCTAATCGATCCTTGCACGGATTGCTGCACGAAATTATAGTACTTACGCGCGATAAACCACCGCGGCAACGAGTGTAGAGGTAGACTCGAGGCCAAACTGACCATCACCAACGATGCCATCTAGTGGCGTGCAAACCCCACGCTAACCACTAATCTCGGCCGCAGAGCGGATGTGATAATTAATATGAGGGTGTAATTGCTATATGGTATTTGCTGAAACTGTAGTGTAATGTTACGTGTATAAGGGTGTCGGGTTATGATAGGTTACGGCTAGTAGCAGGGACATATAGCACCTGCGCCGTCAGCAAGCAATACTCTTCATCACATTTTCTTTCTTGTCGACTGTTCCATAGTCAACTGTGCTACCCTACATAGACTACTGTCTATCCTACATAGACTACTGTCTATACCCTACATAGACTACTGTCTACCCTACATAGACTACTGTCTACCCTACATAGACTACTGTCTACCCTACATAGACTACTGTCTACCCTACATAGACTACTGTCTACCCTACATAGACTACTGTCTACCCTACATAGACTACTGTCTACCCTACATGAACTACTGTTTACCCTACATAGACTACTGTCTACCCTACATAAACTACTGTCTACCCTACATAGACTACTGTCTACCCTACATAGACTACTGTCTACCCTACATAGACTACTGTCGACCCCATTGCCCACTGTTACTGGCCTAGTGCCCGTGGTTTACATCCACTTGTCTACTGCTCTTGGTCTAGTGCCCGTGGTCTGCCCACCCTCACTCTTCTTGGCCTACTCTCTTTCGCCTACTGTCGGTGGTCTACCCTCTCTCGCCTGCTGTCCCTGGCCTACTGTCAGTAGTCTACCCTCCTATGCCTACTGTCAGTGGTCTACCCTCTCTCGCCTACTGTCAGTAGTCTACCCTCCTTCGCCTACTGTCAGTGGTCTACCCTCCTTCGCCTACTATCCATGATCTACCCTCCCTCGCCTAATGTCCCTGGCCTACTGTCAGTGGTCTACCCTCCTTCGCCTACTGTCAGTGGTCTACCCTCCCTCGCCTACTGTCCCTGGCCTAGTGCCCGTGCTATACTCTCGCTATTTTACTGTCACTGCTCATTAGCCGATGTAAAGGCGATGTAAACACGCACGTGGCGTTGTGCAAACGCGTAAAAACACATTTCCAATGCGGGGCAGCCCGCGCGGCACGCGGAGAGCCTCTCACGCACTAAACCGTATACGCTCTAACTACGACTGCTGCTGCAGCGCTTTACATGCCATTAGATGCGCAATGGAAATATGGCTTATGGGGCAGAAGTACTAACGCTTATTGATTTTTCATGAATTTTTTTTGCGAAATAACGTGCCGATCGATATTCGGCTACTGTCCGCAAGTGCAGGACATCCGTATGCACGCACGCACGCACGCACGCATTACGCACGCACTCAGGCAAGCATGTACGCTCGCTTGCACGCACGCCCACAGGCACGCACACACACACGCACACACACAGGCACGCACGCACGCACGCACGCACGCACGCAAGCATATACGCCTGCTCGCACGCTCGCTCGCCCGTACGCACGCACTCACGCACGCATGCATGTACGCTCGCTCGCACGCACGTTCGCACACAGACATACGTACGCACACAGGCGCGCACGCTCGCTCGCTCGCTTTCGCTCGCACACACGAACGCACGCACGCGCGCGCTACGACCATCATGCGTTATGACGCGTTCCACTAACTTATAAGCAGATCGGTGTGTGCGTGTTTCCATCGCTCGATACACGGCTGCGTGCCCACGGCCGCGTGAGCTTGATTGCTATAGATCGACGCACACGTCACGTCTGCTGCGCTATGCGACAATATCTGCAACGTCGGATGCGTTTCGACGGAATTCAAAAACGAGAACGACTAGCAGAACGACAGTGCTCAGCCGTCCGTATGAATAAACAAGCGCGCACGCCACGGGCGGAGAAAACGCGCGACGTAATAATATTCTACAATCGAAGCCGGAGCGCAAACACGGACAAATGCGTCTGTCTTTTTTCGACAAAGAAATATGCACTGTTTCGCGAGTGTATAGCGCGCAAACATACCCTCAAGGCCATAGCACAAATCTGTTATGTAACCACTGGACTGCACATAATAACATGTGTTATAATGCTGTAATGTTATAATGTGTATATTATAACTGTGATGTTACTATATACAGCTCAGTAGTCATAATGAACGCTGAAACAAACTTGCAGCGTGAAACTAATGCGCACGAAACGAAGAAATGCGAACCCATACGAACCGATGCGCTAATGTTTCCGCCGCGATGCTTTCGTGTTTTTTTGCGCTGCGGTCGTGTTTTTTTTCAGCGCGATGCGCTTGAGCTTTTTTCGCGGCGATGCTCTCGTTAGGTTAATTAAGTTCACTCTTCACGCGTGAGGGCGCGCACGTCACGGGGCGGCAACGCTGGCGACGTAATCAAGCTTGTTTAGACGCAGCACGTCCCCGCGGAACCCTGCAACCGCCACATCTCACAGCGCACCGCCCACAGTTCGTTACAACGTCATCGATTCATGTGCGCGTTTCTGATGACGTCGTTCAACAAGGTTAAGAAACCCGCGCATGTCTTTGAAGAATCGAAAAAAAAAGAAAACTCTCGTGATGTTTAATGGAGTAAGCGATAGCGGGCTCTCGTTGTATTAACGATTCGCAGCGCTCGATATCCACGAAGAATTAACCCGTATTAGATCGGTGTTGTGTGGCAGCGTGGCCTCTCCGATAATTAAATAGTCTGCAGAACGTCGGAATCTTTACGGCGGCATTAGACAAAATCCCCTGCACGCACCCATGGGAATACGTTAATACTGTGCGGCAACGCATATAATCTCTGCATATACAAACTCGCGTACTGCTTTCAGGAAATAAAAAATAAATCCCTCGGTTAGGCAACAATTTGAAGCGTGTTTACAGATAAATATACGAACGATTTTATAATCTGATGTAAACAATGGTGTTTTTTTTTAGGGACTTTAAGATGGCGCCCGTCCGCTCACTTTGCTATAGCGTAGACTGGGAAGATACATGCATGCACAAATATCAGGAGTCTATCTAGTGATAGACTTCTGCAAATATTGGGTACGATCACGCGCACTATCTGCGAGAAAAATCGTTATTCCGTTGATTTTATTATATTAAGTTACTATTGAATCATTATATTAGGCAGCGGAGCAGTACAGCAGTTTGCTATGAAAACATTCATCAGATTGTCTCACATCTCTATGAGGCGCCCTCCTCCCTGCCTACCCACTCCACTCAAGTCTCTCCTACATCTCCGCGCTGTGGCTTCCCAGGGGAGATGTGCGGAAATACTGAATTCACACACGACGCGATATATATATATATATAGGATATACAGCCAAATAAATACTATTCGTGACTTCTGTAAAATTCACCGAAATCGTGGAATCGCGGCTGGCAGAGCGACACACCCCGAGTGTGCATCATGCGCCTATAGCTATCGTACTAATATTCCAATAACGGTCCGGCTAGGTAATTTGTTCGTGACGAGGCAAGCCGCCCGCGGCGGACCCTGTTTCGCATCACTTATCCAATTTATCGGCGACAATCCATGCGAGAGGTCAATCGGTTTGTCATCGGGGGCTTAATAGCTGTACGCGTGCCAGCGTGAACGCAGCGGTCTCTGCGCACGCCGCCTCTCCGGACACGCCCGGCGACACATAATCAGTGCTAATGCAAAATAAACGGTCATAAGCGAGCCGGCGGGACATAATGAGTGTAGCGGCCGGCGGCAGCGGCGGAGGCCGGTGGCACTTTAGACCTGGTTACTTGTGCGATGCGAGATATAATGGCCCGCTAAAACGTCGCCGCTCCGGAACGAAATGAGGCAACATGGCGGATCAAACATGGCTGGCGTGTTTGCATAGCGGACAGCTGCCGCGTGTTGGCGATGTCATATATGTATTAGTATAGTAGCTGGTGTTGTCACGATGTGTGTGTGTGTGTGTGTGTGTGTGTGTGTGTGTGTGTGTGTGTGTGTGTGTGTGTGTGTGTGTGTGTGTGTGTGTGTGTGTGTGTGTGTGTGTGT
>NW_014577381.1:71151-72969 GCF_000485595.1 Priapulus caudatus
AGGTTATTGACGGAATCGAACATCTCTTATCTAATTGCGCGCGTATTCAAATGTTTGCTCCCGCATATTTCTGTTTTTGCACGACGGTAATGCATATCGACGAGGAAGAAAAAAAATCAACGTGAACCGATGACTTCGCAGCTGACAGAAGGAATGGGTCCGCGACTCTTTCATTCTCTGTCGTCAAGCGCTCTTCATCGTAGAATTAATAATTCGCATCTATACTTTGTCTACCACTAAGCACAGTCCGATTAATTATAGATGAATAATTACGACGCTGTATATATATATATATAGGCGACAATGGTTTCGGCATTGTTACAGCCGTCAATTCAACCGTGATGTATAACCTTTGCTATTTTCGCGTTCGCTGATGCGCGCCACACCTATTTTCGGGGGAGATGAAATGAAAAAGAAAACATGAAAAGAAATTGCAGCGCCGTGTGACGAAGCATTGCTATACCGATCAACGATCAGGAACGAATTCGCCCCGCCCTCGTTTCCGGGGTAGAGAGATCGATATATGGAGTGGCGACGTTTAGAGATGTATATAGACGTCTGTGTAGGGGGCCACGTGAATAGAAGCCAACAAAACAAGTGCTTGACAACCGGCGGGCAGCTAAGGGGAGCGGGGTGGGGGTGGATGCTGCCTGCTCAGCTATGCACGAATGCATTACTATTTCAGAGGAGGTAATTCGTGGCGGATTCGAACGGGCTGTCGATGTCAATCACACGCACGCACACGCACGCGCACGCACGCGCACGCACGCATGCACGCACGCACGCGCACACACGCATGCGAACGCACGCACGTACGCACGTACGCACGTACGCACTCGAAATTCCATGTAACAGCCGCGTTGAATGCACGATGCGTGCACGGAGAAGCACGCACGCACGCACGCACGCACGCACGCACGCACGCAGCATCCTCACCCATGCTTCATTGATCGTGCGGGCTTCGGAGGCTGGGCACTGGTCTCGCTCTCCTCGTTGTCGCCTACAACACGCGCGCACGCAGCATGCATCGCTGCATGGCCCCCGCCCCCTGCTGGTGGAAGGTTTTTATACAAAAAATATTTGTTCGTTAACAAAGCCGCTTTAAATGAGGGCGGCGATCACGTGACGACAGCAGCGCCACCGCACCGCCCGCGTCTTTGTTCTCTATGGAAGCCATCGTGCCAAGTGAGTTGAAGGATGGAGAAGAAACGAGAGAGAAGGGAGAAGGGAGAATGGAGAGAGAGGGAGGGAGATAGAGAGAAAGAGAGAGAAGAAGAGTGATGGGAAGAGAGAGAGAGTGCACGAGAGAGAGAGAGAGAGAGAGAGAGAGAGAGAGAGAACAGTGAGAGAGAACACTCAAAGAGAAAAGGGGGATCGAGAGAGCAAAAAAAAGTAAAGAATACGGGAGAGACAGAGCGGGAAGAATGAGAGACAGATAGAAGCTCGCTCGTGTTGTCATCCTCACAGTTCATGACACACTGTCATCACAAGTGTCGGTACTCGACCGCAAAATATTTAGCCGGAAATCCGAGCCACCTAAGGCGCGAACATCGCTAATCGAAACGCAAACCGAGGGGAAGAAACAAATCGCACTTCACGTCAGTTTTGCTGTATAGCATCCGGACGATGGAGGACGGCGTTCGATTCGCGCGCCGACAAAAACAGACACTTGATGCCGCCATGGGAGCGAGCCGTGATAAATTGAATCATCAAATGTCGCCGCGTGCGCGCAGAGCATGCCATTGTGTGTGCCGCACGCGCGCGCGCGCTCTCTCTCTCTCTCTCTCTCTCTCTCTCTCTCTCTCTCTCTCTCTCTCT
>NW_014577381.1:72979-76158 GCF_000485595.1 Priapulus caudatus
ATGCAATTATTAATGGCACGTTAAAAACAAGTGCCGCCAGAGCGCAGCACGCGCTCAACTGACGTGTACTGTAGCCGGGTATTCTTCTGATAACTCACTGGCCAAACCGTTAATCAAGTTGCCGCCCTCCCGCCACGCGTTTCGCGCTCAGAGCATATCTAGATCTAGGAGGTACAAACTAATACAGATCTCAAAATCTATGAAGCTAGGCTTTGCCATACCGGTAAGTAGTACAGTAATAAAAGATTACAGCTGTGTAACTTTAATCACTTCGCTATATTAAATGTGTATCATGGATATACGTCAGCGCGAGCGTAGTGGTGATGTGGGCGGAAGAGTGGGGGAGGGGGCGGTGGTAGGCGGGCTCTGAATAACAAAAAAGCAGTTGGCCGCTGAGATGGCGGGCAAGTGTCATCAATAATCAAGATGGCCATCCCCTTCGTAGCGTGCATAACCTCACTCAATTGAGTATGCTTGCAAATCCAAGTATATTCAGGCAGCGGAAATTTCGCTCAGCTGGTGAGTTAACACTTTGCATTGCAGGTTGTCAGGCAATAATTATGATTAGAATAGTGCCAGTTCAGCCCCCATTCGATGCGTAATGCGGACTGCCCGCCATGTTTTTCTGCCTACGCCAAGCGAGCATCAGCGGCTGTTCATTACAGTGTGCTAATACGAAGGGGCTACTCAGGGTGCTAAATACAGGACTGCCTTTAGATAGATATATGATTTAAGAGCCGTATAACCTTGCTTCAACAAACATTTGTCTTTGCATTGAACTGTGCCAACTGTAGCCTCACATCCAGCGAATAGCAAAGCAGTTCAGTCCATTTGTAACAGTCAACAAATTCCATGTTTTAACCCTCTTTTGAGCCGGTCAAAAAGTGGTATCCGACACTTACTCTGTGCGCAGACAGCCGGGAAAGGTACATTCTTTATGATTCCTCTTCAATAAAAGCCATAAAAATGGTAGAGCGTCACTCGCGTGAAACAAAAAAGTTTTTTGTTCAATCGCTCCTCAGACCATGCTCTCCTCAGAAAATAGTCTAAAATCTGCCTGTGCCCCCATGACCTTTGACCCTGGTGACCTCAATTTTGGCACAGTGGATGCCGCTCTTCCTATCCATGATGCTATACACCGACTATCACGGACGTCTAGTTCCGAGCCGTTTAGATTCGCTGCCGCACATTCTGCATGTGTCCACTCTATACCCTTAGCGGCTTTGCTCTAGTAAGGAGGAATGTTCTACGCCTTCTTTTCTATACCTATTGCACCTTTGACCTTTGACCCCCAAGTGCGACCATGCCCAACTCGCTTCGGATTTCCCCCCGCACTCCCCCACCCACGTTCCTCCGAATATCGTGACCGTAACGTCGATGCCGTTTAGATTTGTGGCCCAAACTGTGGACGGAACCAGCGCACGGGGTCTGGACGGACGCCACGGCGGACGCGCACGGACGCACGACGCACGCTCATGCGATTCTACTATGCGATTGCTGACTATGTCAGATGAGCTAATAATATATGCCTCCGCGTTTGCCGTACATCCGCGTTTTTACGTCTTCTATAAGGGCGGCGGCATTGCGCGGTGTGCGTGTTCCTGTGCATGGCGAGGGCAAGGGAGCGGCTGTGCGTGTCCTGCTGATGGCGAAGGGAGGCGGTGTGCGTGTTCCTGTGATGGCGAGGGAAGGGAGGCGGTGTGCGTGTTCCTGTGATGGCGAGTGAGGCGGTGTGCGTGTTCCTGTGATGGCGGTGAGGCGTGAGTGGTAGGTGAACGTCGAGTTATTCTAATGACCCTGACGTGCATGCACCGATATCTGGTTAGCACTATAGGTCGATGGTTGCATGCACGATGTGTTTCCACTACATCCTCACGCCGATGCAGACGCAAGTACGTACGCACGTACACGAGCATACATACGCATAGGTAAGAGCGCGCGAACGCACACACACACGCAAATGCACACAGGTACGAACGCACATATACGCACACGCACACGCACATGCACGCTCCCACATATACGGGTCCATGCACCCACGTACGCACGTTCGCGCGGACGCATACACACACACACACGCGCGCGCGCACACCTGTCGTGGGATATCATCAATTACTAGGAAACATTCGTGATGACATAGAATAGGGCCAGGCGGCCAGCAGTAATTGGGCAGGTGTCCTTACCTTGCTTTGTTAGATGTAGGAGGATGCCTTCACATCGTGCGCATATACAGTCTATGTCAGCTCTGCCCCTATGCATATGACTGTCTATATGCATGTATCTATAAGTGTATACACATGCACACACGCGCACACGCACTCGCACGCACGCACGCACGCACGCACGCACGTACGCACGCACACACACACACACACATACATGCATACACACACATATAGATATATATATATATATATGCAGATATATATCTATAATGCGTGTGCTATCCCAACCAGGCTGCCCGACTAACGCCACGTACATCTTTCATACATCTTTCGATGTATGATCGTTTCTTAGAGCTACATGTATGCATGCCTATATGAGGCGCCCTGTGCAGCGTTAGAAACATCAATAGGGATTACCGCCCGACCCCGCTCCCGTCTCTCTCTCTCTCTTTATCAACATCCCATGACTCAGAGCGTAATATTTTGCATAAATAGGCACTCCTGTGTTCAACGTTATCGGCCTATTGTTTATGACAGCGACTGCGTGACTCATTTATTTTAGATTTAATTTCCCATTGACAAGGGCAGCTGGTAGTTAGAGGGTGAGTGCTGGTGATAGAAGCTGCTCCGAGGACGGATTGAGAGAGGAGCATTGTCGCTGGGAATGACCTTGCGAAATTGGATTCAAATTAAAACTAAATTCAAAGCATTTATTTATTGCTCATTTAATCCCCGCGCCTTCCCACTCCTCTCCTCATTCACCCTCCGCTCATCCCTACCATACAGCCTACCTATTCATCTCTATCTCCCCTTTTGTCCCACTCTCCTTCTCCTCCGCCTCCGCCTCCGCCTCCTCCTTAACAGCATCATTATCATCATAACCATCATCATTATTAAAAACAACATCGTCATCATTATCGTCATGCAAGCCATCAGCAGTAAAAACACTACCGTGTGTGTGTGCGCGCGTGTGTATGTATGTGTGTGTGTGTGTGTGTGTGTGTGTGTGTGTGT
>NW_014577381.1:79260-80750 GCF_000485595.1 Priapulus caudatus
TTGTTGTTGTTGTTGTTGTTGTTGTTGTTGTTGCTACTGCTTGCTTGAACGCTGGCTGCATGCTGCCCAAACACACGCACGCACACACATACACACGCACACACAACGAACGGGACGTGCTTCAAAGTAGCGCGAGATGATACGTTAGATGATAACACGTTCGCCGTGTACGATCACCGCATCTAGTAATCTAGCTGTATGGTCGATACGATCCCATGCATACATGCACCGCATTACAGTTTACAACTTACTAACACATACGCGCATGCAATTTAAGATCGAGGAAATGGTTAAATCACAAAGGACGCCATATTAGTCGGAGGAAATTGCGCCGAACAGAGCAAAGTCAAGGTAATGATTAAAGGGAGAGCACGCTAATGATATCCGAGCTGTGTGCGTGCTTGTGTGTGCGTGCGCGTGCGTATGTGCGTGCGTGCATGCGTGAAGAGAGCAAAGTCAAGGTAAAGTTAAAGATCAAAGGGAGAGCACGCTAATGATATCCGAGCTGTGTGCGTGCTTGTGTGTGCCTGTGTGCGCTTGTGTGCGTGCGTGTGTGTGCGTGCGCGTGCGTATGTGCGTGCGTGCATACGTGAAGAAAGCAAAGTCAAGGTAAAGTTGAAGATTAAAGGGTGAGCACGTTAATGATATCCGAGCTGTGTGTACGTGCTTGAGCTTACGTGCTCGCGTGCGTGTGCGCGCATGTGTGTGTCGGCGTGTGTGTGAATGCGTGGTTCTATGCATTACAGTCATCTACTCTGCTCGCAGCAATTACAAGTCCTCATCGCATCACGAGTCTATCAATATATTATATTGATAGACTCCTCACCACATCAAAGCCTCCCGTGAGAATAGAAGTGCGCGCGACGTGCGCACACATTCACCTTACGAACAGATAAGGCTATAGCATAATATAGAAACTCACGATAAAGGTCAACCTACTCACTGTCTAAATTCTCTGTTTCATCTCGTGCTTGCCGCTCTCTGTAGTGTTTCAACCAAGCTCACGGTCTAGCTTAGCTGTTACTGCTGCACTCCTTACTGTTTCAACCCTTCTTCATGCAGCCCATGCTTTTCTATTAGACTCAGTCTATACCAAATATGGACTAAGGCAGGAAGGGCTCGGCAGCTAGCTTATGTCAAGTTAATTTAATTTAATGCCAGTTTATAGCACGTGCTAGCTATACCTGAAGCCTTTGCTCTATAAACTTTTCCTACCATTAACTCACTAGCTCAATCCTTACGAATGTGTCAAACACTTGCTAGCTAGCTATCCAAACACTCTACAACTAACTAGCTAGTTATACACTTGCTAGTTCTACTCTACTCACCGTTAGCCTGGTCGACCTTTACTATCCGCTTATAGCAAGACCATTAATATTAATTCTACTCACATATATTCTTGCTGTCCCGTCACTAGCCCAGTCCTAGCCACTCGATAGCAAACATCTTCCTAGCTGAAGCTCTTATTAGCTAGGCATATCCTTACTGCT
>NW_014577381.1:81394-84360 GCF_000485595.1 Priapulus caudatus
TTACTCTATTCCCTCCTCCTTGCCTCACATTCTAGCTGATATTTCTCTATCAACCCTTACTCTATTCCCACCACCCTGCCTCACATTCTAGCTGATATTTCTCTATCAACCCTTACTCTATTCCCTCCTCCTTGCCTCACATTCTAGCTGATATTTCTCTATCAACCCTTACACTATTCCCACCACCCTGCCTCACCTTCTAGCTAGTATTGCTCTATCAACCCTTACTATTCCCACCACCCTGCCTCACCTTCTAGCTGATATTTCTCTATCAACCCTTACTCTATTCCCTCCTCCCTGCCTCACCTTCTAGCTGATATTTCTCTATCAACCCTTACTCTATTCCCTCCTCCTTGCCTCACCTTCTAGCTGATATTTCTCGGCGGCGGGCAGCAGCAGGTGCGCCATCTCCGTCATCTTGTCCGTGCGGCCCGTGTAGACGTAGTTGATCATCTCCCGCACCGTGTCGGCGTCGAAGTCCTTCACGCGCACGTGGCTCGACGGCAGGTCGGGCAGGAACTTGTGGTCGAACCCTTGCGCGAACACGGACGACTGTATGCAGAGCACGGCCTTGTGCGCCTGGAACGTCACCGGGTTCTTCTCCCCGGCGACTATCGTCACGTCCGTGTGGTGCTTGTCGTTGAGCAGCTTCTGTCCGAGGCCCGTCGGCTCGGTGCGCGGAGAGTTGGCGAGAAATCGCGTGCAGCGACTGCTCGGCTGCGACGGCGGACTCGGCGGGATGCTGTAGCGACCCTCCTGCTTCGGGTCGAGGTTGCAGAAGACGAACAGCGATCCGTCGGGAAGCAGGTGCTCGCGCGCGGCGTCGAGCGGAAGGAACTCCCGCCAGCCCCAGTCCGTCGTCCAGTCACTGTGCGTGGCGGTTTTGCTGTGCACGCACGCGAACTCCTGGTCGCGGATGCCGATCGAGTAGGTGACCTCGACGACGGGTCGGTGCGTCACCTGGCGGCACTGACCGTCGAAGAACTTCATCAGCTTCAGGTAGACGGAGATGTACTCCTTGTCGCTGTTCTCCTTCGCGTGCCGCTTGAAGTAGAGGCGCCACTGGATCCGGTTGATCGGATCCGAGACGTAGGAAGCGAAGAAGTCCATCGATAGGTCGTCCGGATTCGGTCCGAATCGTTTCATGAAGTTGGGCAGTTGGAACGCGTAGTGTGCCATCTTGGCGCTAGGTGGCGCGCGCGTGCGGACTGCCGCCGCTGACACTGCGGGCGCAACTCTCTCACTGCGCCGTTTGCTTAGCGCGATTATTTTCTATTTATTTTGTCACTTTCGCCCTTCCCCTCTCTCTCTCTCTCTCTCTCTCTCTCTCTCTCTCTCTCTCTCTCTCCCTCTCTCTCTCTCCCTCTAAACGCAAAGCGTTCGGCCCGTGTCGATCACGTGCTATGCGCACCAGACACAACACATCGATGCTGACGACACGCTCTCATCACACCTCCGCGGTGTCATTCCACGCACTGCCGGCACGCACGCAGTCACGTCGTTTCATCTATGTATTTATATACACGTGAAGCTGACACAAGCGTTCACAGGGGTAACGTATCCATTGTAGACGCACGCAAGCACGGGGGAAAGGAACACACGTAATTGCTACCACCGACACCGTATGGCTGCTGCTGTTGTTGTTGTTGATGCTGCTGCTGCTGTTGTTGTCGTCGGTGCTGTTGTTGTTGATGCTGCTGCTGCTGTTGTTGTCGTCGGTGCTGTTGTTGTTGCTGCTGCGGAAGCTGCTGCCGTTATTGATGCTGCTGCCGCTGCTGTTGGTGTTGTTGTTGTTGTTGTTGTTGTTGTTGTTGTTGTTGTTGTTGTTGTTGTTGTACGCACTATACGCCTGCGTCTATCCAACGCCTGCGTGCATCGGAGCACCTTCTTCTGACTCCGCTACCGTCGTCACCATCGTCCAAAACAAAACACACGGCTAACTCGCATGCATCCGGGCGAGCGACCGAAGACACAGTTATAGTAATACTAATAGCAGCACCAACACACCGCCGTTACGTTCACTCGACACCGCCTCTCTCTTCCCTATCCGCGTGTATTTCTCTTTCCGTCGCTGCTGTGCGACGGTTCTCGTTGACCATGCGAGGGCTACCACTACTACTGATGCGTGCTGCTTGCTGCTGCTGCTGCTGCTGCGTCCGTGTCTGTGTTTACTATGCGATGGAAGGCTGCTGCGTGGTGATTAGCCGTTGATTGTGCCTAACGTGATCAGTCCCTTGCTGCGTCCGCCGCTCGTCACGTGACCCACCACCCCCAACCCGCCATTGGTCGGCGGCGTCGGTGACGTCACGCGCGAGCTTTCGCAGGCGGTTTGCGTAATATTGCGCTCGTGGCTCCTCGTGTATCGATTGCTGATGCTGCGGCCGGCTTTATTGGAAATTTCGGGGGGAAGGCGGGGAGGAGGGGGAGGCGGTTAGTGTGTCGCCGGCCGAGCGGTGAGATCACGGATAGATATTTGAAACGTGTTGCGTTTACGATGTAGCCTTCTAGCGATGTGGTCTTCTACAGTAGGGATCAGTCACATCACACGCGGTGGTTGCCTGCTATGGCTACCCTTATATATATATATATATATATAAGAATATTAATGTTATGACCATGTAAAGCAAGGTTTTAACTAACTGTGGCTTCATTTCTGCGGAAGAATCTCCGTGGGTTAATTCATGCAAGCGTCAACACATTGATTACATATCCGAAATACTCTTAATAAATGCATGCTTACTCTACTGGCTAAGGTACAATGTTGAGTATACGTTAACAATCGTTTAGATTGTATAAAGCTTTCCTTCAAAACGTCAACGGAAGATAAATGCATAGATAGATGCATAAACCGACGTGCGCAGCAGTACTAGTTGCTCTTATCTATAAACGAGAAAATAGAGAAGTTTGACGTTTCGCCACCAGAGACCGACACCGTCGTCTGTTGTAATTGTGCTTCTGCCGGGGTT
>NW_014577381.1:84616-86291 GCF_000485595.1 Priapulus caudatus
TTCAAAACGTCAACGGAAGATAAATGCATAGATAGATGCATAAACCGACGTGCGCAGCAGTACTAGTTGCTCTTATCTATAAACGAGAAAATAGAGTAGTTTGACGTTTCGCCACCAGAGACCGACACCGTCGTCTGTTAGTATTGTGATTGTGCCGAGCTTGAGGGGGTGGGGGGAATCGCCTTGAAACGGCATTGAAACCTTGAAACGTCCTTTGCGTGCTCGCGACCGACAACGTGCCAATTTATATTATTATTTATTACAATTTGAGTCGGAGCTCCGTGACGGATTCGGACGCCGTCTGGTGTAAGAACAGCGGCGGCATGAGCAATCGCATTGAAGTCTCATTCGTATGCAGACGTGCAACGCTGTCTCCATTGATCATCTGCTGCTTGTGGGGCCGCCAGGCTCACTGCTCCTTTCTCCATTCGCCACAAACCATCGTCAACGTCTCGATTATACCGCTAGATAGCGTATTGTACGCTCGAATCCCTGCGTCTGCTGGTATTGATGAATAATCGATCGTCGATCGATATTAGATCGAATTTCGCCATGTTGCGTGACTAACAACGCGTTTCTGCAGCGGTGTGAGGGTAGGCGCTAATTTTGCGCGCGATCGAAGGTGATGAAAATGGCCGTTGAATTGTAATGAATGCAAAGTAGGCGCGAGTACGAAGCGAGACGAAGCGACGTGATGTCTACGGGCCAATTTCTCGCCTGTTGAAAATGCGCTTAACGACCGACCGCGAAGTGTTAATTCAACAGTGGTGACATCAGGCGATTGAACCTCGGGGCGTCGCACCGCATTCACTCGCGAAACAACTTAACGTCACTGCTTCGTTCACGTTTACTTTAAAATTTAAAGTTGAAATGTTGTCAAATCACCGCCACGTGTTAGGTTTTAACAGAATGAGGTGCGTGAGGGGGTGGGGGTAATACGTGAGGGTGCTTATCACGAGGGAGAGCTAAAGTCCCCGGATGTCATATGCCGTGAACTAATTATATTCACGGAAAAATATCCGCGTTGGAAATTTTCATCAAGACGCATGCATAATGTGCGTGGGTTGTGCGTGCGTGGGTGCGAGTGTGTACAGTATGATAAAAATCGTGAAGACGGGGAACTTTTTGATTATAATAAGAGATCGGAATAGAGATTTTTCATGACAAATTGCTGGTCTGTATTGTATGCGGTTGGCGGTAAATGTATAATTTCAACAAAACAGTGGGATGTATTGAACGTGCACTTGCCTCGGAGGCTCGACTTTACCCGTCTGAAGAATGGCCGCCCTTTTCTATTTACCATGTATCGCCGCTCGGGGATCTCGCAACGTTAGAAAATATATATTTAAACATTTGGCATAACTTTACTCAATTTAAAAATCGTTCTAGTAGGTATTGTTATTTCGTTTGTTTCGTTGTAGAGAGAGAAAGACAGAGAGAGAGAGAAAGAGAGAGAGAGAGAGAGAGAGAGAGAGAGACAGAGAGACAGAGAGACAGAGAGACAGAGAGACAGAGAGACAGAGAGACAGACAGAGAGAGAGACAGAGAGACAGAGAGACAGAGAGACAGAGAGACAGAGAGACAGAGAGACAGAGAGACAGAGAGACAGAGAGACAGAGAGACAGAGAGACAGAAAGAGAAAGAAAGAGGGTAACAGCGAGCGAGAGGGAGAAAG
>NW_014577381.1:87483-92140 GCF_000485595.1 Priapulus caudatus
TCTTCTCTTTCTAAGATAGACAGACAGACAGACAGACAGACAGACAGATAGCCAGATAGACAGGTAGACAGGTAGACAGATAGATAGATAGATAGATAGATAGATAGATAGATAGATAGATAGATAGATAGATAGATAGATAGATAGTTAAATAGATATATAGATAGATAGATAGATAGATAGATAGATAGATAGATAGATAGATAGAGATAGATAGCATAGATAGAAGATACGATAGATAGATAGATAGATAGATAGATAGATAGATAGCATAGATAGATAGATAGATAGATAGATGATAGATAGATAGATAGTAGATAGATAGATAGATAGAGAGATAGATAGAGAGATAGATAGAGAGATAGATAGAGAGATAGATAGATAGATAGATAGATAGATAGATAGATAGATAGATAGATAGATTGATAGACAGACGGATAGACAATTATTATTATTATATATACGTGTACATATAATAGCAGGAGTGAATAATAGAGAATCTCGTTTATTCACTCCTGCTATTATGTACACGTATCCAGCAATAATTAAGTATATGCAACTATACAGTCCCTCAATTTACACGCAGATTACCAAATATAGTTATTAAGTTTTATTAAGTTTTCTAAAGATCGTTGTCAATAGAACTTTCATAAATTATATAATTCTCATTGATATCAGAGCAACATATGCAGCCATTTTTAACAGCCGGAGTTCCAGCAGAAGGAGTCCCCTAACACGAGGGGTGCCTCTAGACACTCCGGTAACGCAAAAATTCGCCGTGTCGTCAATGCTGCAATCTCGTTTCTGACCCCATTTCCGAAGGCACTATGTAGCGAAAAATATATACCTATGATTATAGGTGTATTGCAGTGCATTTAATTAAATGAAGTTATATACATACAGAAAAAATAATATAACTAACAGAATAATAACGAAAATAGAGTATAGAACCGAAATTCTCATGAAAAAGAAAATATGGGAAAAAAATAGCAATATTTAATTAAGAAAATTACTGTCATATGATTAATTTATTATCTTAATAAAGATTAAAACCTTCATTAGAATAATCAAACCATAATTATCAGTATAAGCCTTAGAGTCTCAGAAAGCGCAGAATAACATTATTTATGCCCTGTCCCCTTTAATTTCATTGGTGAAGTGGCGTCAGATCTCTATGCGCGCACGCATAATACTGCCGCAAACATCATTTTTGTGACTTGAATAGGGAGGACAGAATCGGCGAGCAGCTGTGCTGTTACAAAATCCTTTTCCCTTGGTCTTCCTTATCGACAAGAAGTCGCCCTAGCTTCCCAATGTGCCGATTCCGCGCATTCTCTATTATTCACCCCTGAGCGGTTAATCCGCTACAACTTTTACTAGCACTAGTATACTACACACTTATATAAATATGTGGCGTTCGGGTTTTCACCACTAGTCTACTGCACGTGCTTTCTCTGTTAATTCTATGAACATTTTTTTTATTCTTTATTATTTTACAGTCCCACATTGCTAAAATAATAATTATGCACAAATAAAAACCAGCGCACCACTCTGGCTTTAACGGGCTCTCCATTTCCACCCGGGGGGAGCACTCACCCCACATTATGGTTAGGTATATAGCTGTCCACTTGAAGTCAAAAATGGGGGGTCTAGAACTAACTCAGACCTGAAAATGGGGGTCTCTGGAACTAATGTTTTGTGAATGGAGGATGCTCTGAAACTGACTGCTTAGGAGTTCATCATCGGATGTAAATAAACAAGAACAGCGCAGCAGCAGCTGACCATCCATCCATCCATATGCGCATGCGTTGCATGCATGCCTTCACGGCCCGGCTTCAACGTATTCTGAAACACGATGCACTGGAACGGAAATGTTAAAAAATAGGTCTCCAGAACGGCAAAAATGTAAGATCTGCATGGTAACTAAACTTGTGATGCTCTGGAACGAGATATTCTTAAAAAGGCGATGCACTGGAACGGAAGTTTAGGCTTGAAAATGGGGGTCTCTCCCGCGGCACATACCTACCATGCAATATATATGGAGTGCTTCCCCCCCGGGCTTCTACCTGCGCATGCCTTCATACGTGAAAAAGTCTTTTGTTTTGTTCTTCGTAATCTTGCTTCGTTCCTGTTGTTGATTTATTGTTATTAATTTGATCAATTTATGTTGAGTTGTTGATGGTCTAGAACCTGATGGAAGAACATGATGATCTAGTATAATCCATAAATTGTACAGTATGATTTTGTTCATTCTATATATTCATTCTATATTTTGTTCATTACATATTTGTTTCCTACACTATTTCTCCATGGATTTATAAACTGCTTGCATTTGCTTAACGTGCACTCCGACTTGCTGCTTATGTGCAATCATTACCATTATGTTATTCAGCTGCTGCTTTAGTTAATTAATCTACTCTTGGGGGTGGCAAACCTTGGGGATCCTTCGCCACTCCCGTGCGATTAAAATTGTATTTCTACATGTAATTATTCTGACATTCAAACGGTCACTACAGCCACTGCAACTGCTAATTCGGATCCTCTCTCTCTCATACCACGTGACTCCTAGCCTCATAAACATAATATAAAGAGGCTACAATAACGCTGTACTCTGTATTTATGTATGTCTTATCATCTTATGCACAAATAAAACAGTTTGAACCTTGAATCTTTGAGGCGGCGGATGTAATATAGGTCGCTTTAGCAATCGAAGTTTCTCTCACTCCGTCGTTTCCGCGAAGTCGAACGGACGCATACGAACAATGCGGAGACTGTATGCGAGCGATGGCTACAGAATACCTTATTATACTTTTGGTATGTATTATAATAGAGTTGTGTTGACATCTACCATAATAGAGAAAAATAGCATAGGAGGGGTGTAATAGGCACGAATATTGGTTCAAGGATAGAGAGCATAGCCAGATTGAGACCTATATGTCATTTTCGTCAGTGTGTGTTAACCCCTTTAAAATCGAGAGGGGTGTTTTTGAAGGTGTTGTTTGTTCATTTCGACCGAGAAACATTATGTGAGTTCACAGAAAGTGTGGAAAAAACTGCGTTGAAGCGACACTACTCGCCCGTTTCTGACTGTTTCTCACCATTGCAACGCGCGCGAATTTTCCGTCATGTTCCTCTGCTACGGCCCTCAAATATATGCACCACGCGTTACACGCACCACACGTTACACAGGCACACACGTTACACGCACACACGTTACACGCACACACGTTACACACGCACACACACGTTACACGCACCACACGTTACACGCACACACGTTACACGCACACACGCGTTACACGCACACACGCTATATATTACGTGTACATATAATAGCAGGAGTGAATAATAGAGAATCTCGTTTATTCACTCCTGCTATTATGTACACGTATCCAGCAATAATTATATCAGGAGTAAGATAATATAGACTATTCTATATTATCTTACTCCTGATTATATATATGCACATCATACAGTCCCTCAATTTACACGCAGATTACCAAGATATAGTTATTAAGTTTTATTAAGTTTCTCTAAAGATCGTTGTCAATAGAACTTTCATAATTATAAAATTCTCACTGATATCAGAGCAACATATACAGCCATTTTTAACAGCCGGAGTTCCAGCAGAAGGAGTCCCTAGCTAACACGAGGGGTGCCACTAGACACTCCGGTAACGCAAAAATCGCCGAAGTGTCGTCAATGCTGCAATCTCGGTTTCTGACCCCATTTCCGAAGGCACTATGTAGGAAAAATAGATACCTATGATTATAGGTTGTATTGCAGTGCATTTAATTAAATGAAGTTATATACATACAGAAAAATAATATTAACTAACAGAATAATAACGAAAATAGAGTATAGAACCGAAATTCTCATTGAAAAAGAAACTGTGGGGAAAAAATAAGCAATATTTAATTAAGAAAATTATGTCATATGATTAATTTTATTATCTTAATAAAGATTAAAACCTTCATTAGAATAATTAAACCATAATTATCAGTAAAAGCTTAGAGTCTCAGAAAGCGCAGAATAACATTATTTATGCCCTGCCCTTTTAATTTCATTGTGAAGTGGCGTCAGATCTCTATGCGCGCACGCCTAATATCTGCGCAAACATCGTTTTTTGTTGACTTGAATAGGGAGGACAGAATCCCGAGCAGTGTGCTGTTAAAAATCCTTATCCCCTTGGCTCTCCTTATCGACAAGAAGTCGCCCTAGCTTCCCAATGTCCCGATTCCGCGCATTCTCTATTATTCACCCCTGATAATCCGTACAACTTTTACTAGCACTGCATGTATTATAAATACCTATGTGGCGTTCGGGTTTTCACCACTAGTCTACTGCACGTGCTTTCTCTGTTAATTATGTACTATAATTTTTTATTCTTTTATTTTTACAGTCCCACATTGCAAAAATGATAATTATGCACAAATAAAAACCGGCGCACCACTCTGGCTTTAACGGGCTTCCATTTCCACCCGGGGGGAGGGGGCACTCATCCCACATTATGGTAGGTATATGTGCCACTTGAAGTCAAAAATGGGGGGCTCTGGAACTAACTCAGACCTGAAAATGGGAGTCTCTGGAACTAATGTTTGTTGAATGTGGGATGCTCTGGAACTGGCTTAGGAGCAGGGGCGTAGCTACGGGGGCG
>NW_014577381.1:92696-97425 GCF_000485595.1 Priapulus caudatus
CGTTACACGCGCACACGTTACACGCACCACACGTTACACGCGCACACGTTACACGCACCACACGTTACACGCGCACACGTTACACGCACACACGCGTTACACGCGCACACGTTACACGCACACACGCGTTACACGCACACACGCATTACACGCACACACACGTTACACGCACACACGCGCAAGAGGGAACGGGAAGAGAAAGACAGCGAGATAGAGCGCCCAAAAGAGCTAGAAAGACATGCTGAGATTCCGCGATAGAGCGAACACGAGTAAGATCAGAGCATATAAATCAAATGCTCAAATCAAGATTGAGAGCTGCAGGAATATAATACCTATAATACGCGTATATACTTGTAAATTTATATGCCTATAATACGCGTACGTACGTGGTTGGAAGGTAAGTTTACATTGGCTAGACTTTGTCCAAACTGCATGCAGTGCCCCTTCGCACACTCAATATAGAATGGGAAACTCGTGAGCCGCATTGCCATTTTAGGCACCAGGCGGCAACACAATCGTCGCGGTCCAACACACATTTTTCTTTTTGTTGCCAAAGTGATCTTCAACAAGTTTGTCTTTGCCGAGATTTTCGTTTTAAAAACCATGCCAAATGAACGGGAATATGGAAAGTGGAAGCTAGGCGAATTAAAAGAAGAGCTAGGCAAGAGGAGAGCGAAAGCGCCATCTGTCGTGGAGTTTAGACTTTGTCCTGCCTGGATCTCTGGACGTACAATAATTTGTCGACGTGCAACATGTATTCACTTACAGGGGCGGACTGGCACCTTGTGGGCCCTCGGGCAATACCTGTGATTGGGCCCCCGTAAATTAACTTGCAAACGCCACCGCCAGATGGCGCTACGCGGTCTATCGGCGTTTCGGGCGTATCAGTGGAACATCGTCAGCACTCTCGTAGTTATGCTACAGGGTAGTGAAGGAGCAGTGTAGGGAGGGGAGGGAGGAGGAAGTTTAGAGTAGTACTAGTAGGTGGAGTAGGGAGAAGCTAGTGAAGAATGGGGAAGGAGAGAAGGGAGAAGCTGGTGGAGAAGGAGGAGGGGAGAAGCTGGTGGAGAAGGAGGAAGGGGAGAAGGGAGCTGGTGGAGGAGGAGAGGGAGAAGGGAGAAGCTGGTGGAGAAGGAGGAGGGGAGAAGCTGGTGGAGAAGGAGGAAGGGGAGAAGGGAGCTGGTGGAGGAGGAGGGGGAGAAGGGAGAAGCTGGTGGAGAAGGAGGAGGGGAGAAGCTGGTGGAGAAGGAGGAGGGGAGAAGCTGGTGGAGAAGGAGGAAGGGGAGAAGGGAGAAGCTCGGGGGTCCGGACTTTGTGAAACTCAAAAGGCCTGCAATATCAGGAATTCTCGATACGGAATACCGTGTTGAATTTTACACCAAATCACCCATTTCAAAATAGTAACAGGAAAATAAATGTACTACGATGAACATTTAGTGCATTATTTTCATCACTCATCAAATACACGCCCCGATCATATCATATTATATCATTTATATGATCTATCTATATCGTTTACTGAATCAGTTAGAGCATTAGTGTGCTGACGGCGTACTTGCGAAATCTGTCAACAATTCTCGTCCTTCTTGCCTCTACAAATTTCTGCCTAGCCATCTCACGCTCAATAGCTCATCATCATAAGACATTTCTAACAGATTTGATAGAGTGATGCACGCAGACCGCGTCTTTATAGTTTCAGCTTAGAGAAGCGCGCTCACACGTAGGGCATGAGACACGCTGTAAGCGTTACAAGGAATTTTGTTACACAGATATACATGGTTCTCATACTGCAGAATTGCAGAATCGGATAGTTTGCCCTGCAGTAATCTGAGGACACAGAAAACATTCTTGCAAACACTGTCTTTCGTCTTTTGATAGATATCTAGTAGTATCAGCTTCCGTATCTTTCGTATATGCCGTGTATAAAAATTCTATGGTGCTAATGAAGTAAATGAACCGCAAATATCAATGTCGCCCAAAGAATATAGGTTGGCAGCTGCAGAGCACTGGCCAGCAGCCTGATGGAGATTTCAGTCGCCCAGGAGAATGGCTTACTCGCTGCGCCGCTGAGTGCGCGACGGCTGTGTCAGCGCTGCACTAGTATATTAGCAAGATCTCACTCTTGAATATATTAATTTGATTTTAAGCAGATTTCTTATAATTGATAATACAGCCTTATAATGCCCTGCAAATAAAGCTGCAACTTATTAACAGAGTACACTCGAGTACTTCAGGGCTGCAGTAATTAGGTGAGAGGCGGGAGGAGTGAAGCGACCGAGGGGTGGATTGGTGTTTCCCCTGTTCCCACACTCCCACGCGTAGAAGCTATTTGCATTTATAACTGTCCATTTGCTGCAATTTGGTACATCTAAAGTGACATGGTTTTCAAGATATTGCTAGATTTTTTTTATGCCTGCTGCGTGAGATATTGTGTGAGCACATTTTTTCGTGCTGTGTAGATAATTTGTATCAGATATTTGTCAGCGTGAGGCGTGAGATTTTGGTACAAAAATGCGTGAGTCTCCACGGTGTCAATGCGTGGAGGTTGGCAAGCCCTGATACTTTGCTCTCTCGCTCCCGACAGCAAACTTTGACTTTTTGATTTAGTGTTCACGTAATCTAATGGACGCGCCCGTACCAACCGCCTTTCAAAAAATCTAAAAATCTCACCGCAGTCCGGCACACGTATTTATCGATCGCAAGCGGCCCAGCCCCGTAGAAATCGCACAGTGTGCTTCTAGTGTGACCTACAGCGCAGCGTGAATCGATGCACGTAATCTCAGGCTACAGCCAAGCGTGTAATATGAGGAACCAGTAGTGTCAGGGCCGCTATGAGCCGTCGACAATCACGATGAATCATTGCTTTGTTAGGTAGGTGATTGGAACTTTGAAAAAGTGGTGGAACCCTCACCCCCTATGGATTGGAAAAAGTCCTCGGATTTAGGGCACAATATTTTTCAGACCGACCGATGAAGAAGAAAAACTGAAGAAACAAAAAATTTAAATATAAATGTTTTTTTTTTTTCGAGGCCCATGGGCACCTTGGCCCTCTGGGCCCTCGGGCATTGCCCGATTGCCCGAGGGGCCAGTCCGCCCCACATAATTCACATTTAAACCCTCCTAATCACCCAAATGTAGCAGCCATTCAAATAAGAAAGTGATGTGAATAGAAGCATGTGAAACATAGAAGCACGGGAAGAAAAATATACGCATACTGCATTATAATTTATAAACTAAAATACCCAAAAGATGGCACTGTAATCATAGCGATGGATTATTTTGAGCTGGCGGCCGGTTTTATGCATGCTGGCTCACCTGCTTTGACTTACCTGAAAGCGAAAGCGAGGCGTGTATAAATTAATTAAATTTATATATTCGTATTAGGATATTTGTATTAGGATATTTGTACTATTAGAAGTGAATTGGGTTTTATTCACTACTGATGTTTATGGTCACCCAGCAATTTATTTAAAAGCAGCAGCAGGAGTTTTTTGCCGTTTGCTCATGTGACATGTGTGCCACTGGCACTGGCACTGTGGAGTGTGGTGAGTTCTGGTTAAACTATTTCGTTACGGTCGGTCACAGGCACTTGAAGCATTTCAACTGTAAACACACGCCGCCGCCATTGCGCGTACGTACACTGACACATAAATATATAGCAGGTAAGAAAGCGTGCGCCAGGAATTCGCTCGACGCTCGCTTGATTACACACGATTACAACACTCACCAGAAATACTCGACCTTACGACTCCATCTTTGCTGCTAATTGAAGTACAGTGTTCACTTGTTGTAGAAATATTATGTCTCACTTCGAAACAGAGCTGTGTCACGCAAAATCACGAATTAAATCATGAAATTCTCGCGATCGCTAGCGACTGCGCGCGTGATTGTAACAAACTTAAGTACATGGCGGAAGGCGGCGCACTGCATTTTGGGTAACAACACCGTTGCTTTCCGCCTCCCATGTGTGCCCCGTCAAAGCCGCCAGTGGGGCGTTGCTATAGATACCATAGACGGGACCAACTTTCGTTACCTCTGCACATTTTCAAGACAGTTACATCGGAGCTAGTGTACAGTCTGATAGTTGGAGCAGCTGTTGGGTACGCATAACCTATTCTGCATGCAGTGTTTATTGTAGTTTTGCTTTTACTTTTAAAATTTTGACTCCTACTTAGAAAATGTTCACTTTGACGCATGACCAAGAAATAGGTATTGGATTAGTAACCGGAGGACATAACCTTCTAGTTTTGGGACAAGCAGGTATTTTTGATTTACGAATAATACAAATTAACCTACTATTACTGAACCTAGTCAAATTGCTAAATCATCCTGGGGTGGCACAGGGGGAGTCGCCCACCTAGAATTTTCACGGCAAGGGTAGGGCCTATTTTCGCTTAGTTATAACGCCCCTCGGGCGTTTCATGCCCCCACGCGCCCCTCCTAAATTAACTTCTGGATTATTCGCATTAAGAAGAATATGCTCGATTGAGAAATTCTGAAAGGCTTTATTAAGACGCTCTTGAAACAAATCAGAGATTTGAAATTGAGATTGAAACAAACATCGAGAGTCCATAATAAAGATATAATCTCTTAATATATACCCTTGAACAACCGGACAACGCTTATTTCGAGCACTGATATATATATATATATATATATATCCCGAGACCACCGGTTGTGAGAGACAGGGTTGGGCGGGGGTTGTTGTTGGAGAATATGCGCCGGACAA
>NW_014577381.1:97826-110487 GCF_000485595.1 Priapulus caudatus
CACACGGGGACCCCCTCAGCCAATGGATTAAGTGGGGATTCATGTTGATCAAAAAGTAAAAAAAAGAAGAGAATTGTCGTAGTCAGAATGAAGGCTGTACATGTACTCAAAAGTGCCGCAAATACCATCTCCTGCGATCTACATTTTCAAAATTTTCTGGGGGAGGACCCCCATACCCCCCCCTTGTTTTTAACCCCCCTCCTTGGAATCCTAGATCTGCCACTGAACAATTACATATCTTGGGAGCAGAGAACAATGAACAAAAATGTCGTGAATGAACAATATATATATATACGTGTGTGTGTAAACACGACATATTAGAAATTTCAAAACTGTTTATCATCATACAATATTTGAAATAGCGAACTCTGCGAATAGATATCAGAACAAACATTTATATTTAGAAACATATATCACGAGTCTATAATTGCGATAATAATCTATGTTATGGACTATGGGTTTATAAACACAACATAATATTAGAAATTAGGAAATGGTTTAGCGTCATCGAGATACGTTATCTGAATTAACGTCGCAAATCGAGATTTGTCATTTTAAACTAATAATAGTAATATGTTTGTGGTAGAACATTTGCTGTAGGAATAAGTTTGTTCATAATTTTTCAGGTACAGGAAAAACGTTCCTGGTTAAACAGATAGCGAAACACTTGAGAAGCTTGGGAAAAACGGTTGCTGTTTTAAGCACAACAGGTATGAACTACTACTAGGCTATTGAGAAGTGATTAATAACATGAAGCTTTGCACAATAGAAAGATTTCATAACCCGTAAAAAATAGAAACATTGAGCCATTTGAATGTCTGGGATGCAAATACAACATGTTGCTGCCAAGTTGTAATGAAATCTAATAGCAAAAATAGGGCAGCATATGTTGTATGATACAGAATCATTAGCGTGTGAGGTAACGTTTATTTGCAAAATGAAATGATATAAGTATGTTAGTTTTTAAATTAAAAATAATTTTTCTGATATGTATTTTGCTAACTTTTAGGCATGTCAGCTAATGCACTGCTGGAGCAGGGAGTATTAACGATTCACCGATGGGCTGGAATGGGAGATGGCCGGTACAGTGGAGAACACCTGGCGCAGCTCATCACCACTGACCATGCCTACACAACCGTACGAAACAACATCATGTCAGTTGATACCATCCTAATTGACGAAGTCTCTATGCTTAGTCTAAAAACACTGGAGACATTGGAAACAGTTTGCAGAAAGCTAAGGTCATCGAACCTCTTCTTTGGTGGCCTACAAATCATACTGGCTGGAGATTTTTATCAGCTACCTCCAGTGCCCAATCCAGAATATGGTGACCACGGTCAATTTTGTTTTCTGTCTGACGCCTTCATCTGCATCCAACACCAGCTGCAGCTTGTCGAGGTGCTTCGCCAGCAAGATGATGCTTTAATCACCTGCATCAACGAGCTAGCTAGGGGTGAATATTTATCCCAAGGCTCTTGCTCTCTTCTGGCTGAGGTAGCTCGCCATTTGAAGGCGTCAGGGCAGCTTGTTCTTTTTGCAAGAAATTTCGATGCTGAGCTATTCAACGCAGACCAGCTCAGCCAGCTGCCAGGAAAGCAAACCATGTACACGGCAACTGACACTGGAAATAGTCTGGCATTGAAAAGAAGGGCTAGAGCGCCAAAGTATGTTGCTCTGAAAGTCGGCGCACCTGTTGTTCTGACCACTAACATGTCAGAACAACACTTCAATGGCCTGTTAGGGACCGTTTCAGAAATTACACCTGATGGCCCACTCGTCAAGTTTTCATTCCAAAGTCATCAACAGGCAATACTGATCAGACCTCACCTATCGTCAATTTTTTCACCGGCGCATCAGAAGGTCATTGCAACACGGAAGCAGCTACCCTTACTGCTTGTGTTTGCAATGACCATCCACAAGTGTCAAGGCATGACACTGTCATCAGTAGAGGTTCACTGCCAACACATTGCAGCTGGCCAACTCGGAGTCGCTGTCGGGAGAGTAACGAGCAGGGCAGGACTTCGAGTGGTCGGCTTCAATCCACACTGCGTGACTCCACATCCCTTGCAGGTAACTGAGTTTTACAAACAGCTCACGAACAGCGATGCGCAAGCTGACCTCAGTTGCTGCAAGAAACCACACGCAGTGACATCAGATGTGTTGGCACCTACTGCAGATGACAGTGGCTCCTTATTTTCCGAAAGCGAAATGCTCCAGATTGATGAAATGCTGGCCACCATTCCTGATGTGCCGGTTCAGCAGGCAGCTGATGGAGAGACTGTGATGGAGAGCGGATGCCTCGAAGCAAGCATTCGAGAGATACTCCCTGACCAGAGTCCTCTGTCAGTCGATGACTTGCTAGCCGAGCTGCGTCCAACAGATCCGGTGACTCCTATTCAGCAGCAGTTGATTGCCATTGGTGATACTCTACTTCATTCTGAGAAAGAGGATGCAAAATTTCATTAATCAAACCTGGATTGGTATTTGTAATAGCTTCGCGCAGCATCTATCACAACTCAAGCCGGAAACGCTAATCAAATGCAAAGATCTTGGTGCTTGCGTCGGGTTTTCTTGCTACTAGAGAAACAGCGTGTGCATTTAGAAACCAAAGGCCGGTTTGATGTCGAGCAACAGGATGTCATTTCTGTTGTTGAAGTGCAACTTCTCGACACAGCAGAGTTGAAGGAGGCATGGAGGGCATTATTTCTTTCCACGGATGTTACAGAAAGTGCCAGTCTTGATACTCTGTTTCGGAAGATCGTCCATTCATTTGTCCTGGTTGCAAGCAACTACTTCCGAAAAGAACTTATCAGGTCCTACGGTCAAAAGAAAACGGAGTCCCACAGGCGGCAAATTCACATGAGACACCAGAAAGAGAAAAACCTAACTGCTAAACTGTCTTCGGCCACAATTGCAGCAGACACATCAGAAAGGAAACAACTGACACATCTTCAACTCAAGAGCATTTTAAGATCCAACCCCAACTTCTTCTCTGCTAGCACATACTCAAAGGAAGAGGTAAAAACCTTTTTCAAGGCCTACACTCTACCATGGCGAACACGGAGATTGAAAACACAACTTGCGGAGGACCTCTGCGCAAGAATACTTGCAATAGACAGCATGTCAGAACCGAATGCGTTTGGAGCATCTTCACCCATCAGCTCGACTGCAGATGTCCTGCGAGCGACTTGTGATGAGCCACAGCCTGGTGCCTCTGGCCTTCAACACCATACAATGACCCCAACAATAGAAGCTCAACCAACTACGAGGAAAAGGGCAACTGCTGCTGGAAAAGGGAAAGGAAAAGGAAAGCACTCCAGGTCAGAAAAAAAGATCGCACAAGAACCGGCTTACATCTGCCAACGTGCAGCAAGGATGTGGGGGACTCCCCATGTGTTGGTTGTGATATATGTGGAGCTTGGCTACACAGAGAATGTGCTGGCTTACTCGATAATAACAATTGGGCTGAAGTTTCTGCGAGTGACGAGCCGTGGACATGCCCAAAATGCTTTAACATGCAACAGTAAACAATAGATCAATCGTTGTGTAATCATAACCCTACAGCTATGTCTCCACACACGCGGTATGACACGACACAGCAAAACGCAGTGCCGTTGCGCTGAAAGAAATGCATTATGATTTCGCGCATTGTATTTGAGCCGTGGCATTCCGTGCCGTGCAGCATGTGTGGAGACGGGCCTTAACAAGTATTCATACCTGGAGAATAATACCTGCGCTCTGCTAAGCATCACTCTTCTATTTCTTCGGATTGATGGGCTTCAGCACTCGACATGAGAAGGGCTCTGCTGCTACTCCAGTGTTGCAACGACTGCTGTTTACAGTGTCCGCGGTTAATATGATGGTGTTTATACATAAACTGCTTGTAATTGGGGTTGTCATTGGCCCCCTGCTGGCAGAAGATGTTTTCGACCGAGTCGCTGTTGACTCGAGCAGCATTTATGCTTGTGCCAGGATGGGTTTTCTGTTTCTGGCGAACAAGACTTTCAAAGCCCAGAATGGTTGACTTCATGTCGAAGCGTGTCTCCCCCGACATCAACTTTTTCCGCTTCACGATGGCAGTGTCCTGTAGATCGCTCATCACGGCCTCCTCCCACGATGTGAACCATTGCAGTGCTCTCGCATTGCAATGGAGCCGATCGTCTTCTGCTGATGTTATAGGACGTGTGTCGGTGAAGTTCGCAATCAGAACACTGGTTGCCTCCAGCAGCTGTATCGCACTGTTGAGCCAATCTCCGTTTCGACCTTCAGCTTTCTGGTAAGCCTAGTGAAAAGTCGTGGTATTATTACGACATATGTTTAAATAAGAAAATGGCATGTACATGTATGGGGCATGAAATTCCAAGTTTTTCTGTACAGGCTCAATGCCCATAGCGCTGGTAGCAGCATTTTTTTACCAGCACCCACCATAATTTACTAGCACTCATTAATTAAAATGTTCCTTAAAAATAAAAATGACTGCTTCTCTGACTCTTGTTTGTCTGAAAAAGGTTTTATTATGGAGCATCACGTAACAGCTGTTGAACAGGCAATAGGTATAATGAAAATCGTAAATGATGTTCACTATATTACAAAATTCTAACCATGCTTAAAATCAATTTGTTTTTACTTTGAACAGATGAAGCATTTCCTTGTCAAGGACGTCTTCTGCCAGTTTGTTTCGCATCTTCTGACCATTGTTTGGCCAGATGTGCTCATCCGTCAGGACATGGTGTATCCTTGAGACCTCACTTGGGTTCGCTTCCCGGTCCCACTGATAGGGTTTCACCCACATTTCCCAGGTAATAAAGCCTGCCTGATGCAACAGTAGTCTGGTGCTATTTCTTCCAAATCCACTTTTGATCATATTATTTCTTATTTTCTTGAAGAGGTGCTAAAGTGTAAAAACATATAATATTTTCATGCTATTAAATTATGACCCTAGAAAATAACATCTGGTACATGAACTGATTTCTCTGTGGGAAAGTTTTTTATCTGAAATTATCTGTGATATGGATATGTATGTTTCAGTATTATACCTTCGGATCCATCATCATGACAAGTGGCAGATCTGGCGAGCAGGCATTGTGTGTGGCGAAGGAAGCTGACACTGCAGCAGAACCGGAGCTATTGAAATGCATTTTCAGAAACGACCTGTTATGGACGGCACCATCGAAGCAAGCGTAGTTTACCTGCAAAGGTTAATTTTTTTAATAATTTCTAGATGTTAGGGTTCACATTGTAAGATTTTACTCACTGATTAGCTGCCATTGTATGAAAGTAAGTATAGACGTTCATTCCTGCCAAGTGTGGTATCCCTTAGTTATACCGTGTACAGCATTGAGCAGATCCATCCATCCGTGTTCATTACATTTAAAACTTATTATACGTTCCCTTTTGACCCATACTGTGATCTACTGCTGTCAAAAATATGTTTGCTGGCTAACAGTCTTTCTATGAATAATATTTTGTATGACATGCAAAATATTTACTCACACTGAACCCCCATTCAATCAGTCCACGCATAGCTTTCCAGAACAGAACGTATATATCTGGTGCTGTTGCTTCTGCCGTCGGCACATGCATAAATGGGAAGCGAAAGCCACTGTCCCCTTGGAACATGAACAGCAAGACATGTGTGGCGAGTTGCGCTGATTGTTTACCTGGAGAAAAGTAAATTGTTGCAGAAAAGCGTTTATAAATTGAGAGTAATCAAGCTAAATATGTCACTAAATTTACCTTGATTTAGATTAACAAGCATACATAGACCTTTACATTTAACATATTCTTACCTTCTTTCAGTACTCGCATAGCAGAGCATTCAGCTCCCATGTCGACCAGCCCGACGATCTTCACTTTATCTTCAGAGTATATCATCTGAAGGTCAGGCTGAATCGACATCTCGTCGAAAACTATGCCTCCAGTCATGCCATGCGATGGCACTTGCTTGGCGTTTGCTTCCTCGTACATCCAGCGGAACATATCGTTGTTGGGTCCAGGCTTCTGGTGTACTGAGTTTTTATAATATTGAAGTAGACGTCCACTTGGCAGTGTAACTAACATGCCAAGTGACGACAGCTTCTTGTAGGTGCGAGGATTGCTGGCCCACAGCGACAGACATGCCTTCATAACCCTATGTGTTGGATAGTGTAAAAAAATATTAAGATGTTGTGCAATTGCCATTGGATTACATGAGCACTGTAACACACATCGGTATGAGTATAACCATGTGCCTGTGAAGTTTTTACAAGACAGTATGGATAATATTGTGATATATGTGACAGCCACAATATGTGCAACTTACTCAGGATTCCACCTTCTGCCTCTGGGGGCTCTACCAAGGTTCTGCTCTTGATCAAGTAGCTGATCCCGCAGCAAACTGGTTGTTTATCTGTGGCAGATATTTTGCCACAATGGCTGCAACATCAGCGTCGTTCTCGTCTATGAGGCTATACTCAGCATCAGTGTGTGCAGTACTGGCATCATGTGAAGTGTGAAGTGCCTTCAGCGATGCAGCCTTCCGGACATAACGCAGAAGCCTATTGCATGCCCGGCAGCTTGTGCCGTGTGCAAGTGCCGGTTTTAGCCAAGAGCAAGTGCGAGCACGCTGGCGAATCTCTTCTGGTTCTCCCTCGGCTGTCTGGAAACGCTCAACTGTGTGAGAGAAATATGGTATGATTGCGGCTATTTTGTTTTATACTAATTACAGTATGGCCCCACTAAAACGTGGTCGTTGAGGTCTGTGAAATATTATTGCGAAAAAAGCAGGGTACGTTGCAGAAAATCAGAGTATAACTATAAACCGATCCAATGGTGACATAACATCCCCCAAAACACCCCTATTTTGGCCCTAGTTGACCCGTTTTTTTGCACGTTTATGTTCTATTGATAGCAATAGACACTGCGAACTAAGGCCGGCTTAACTCACCAAAATATTTTTCAGTTTTTGAAAGAGCAACAAAAATTTCTATATCACTTTATATTCGAATTCTCGTTAAATCAGGGCACGTACAATTTGGATTTCACTGCACCTCTAATGCTTTAATGCTGACAGCACTCCAGTCTAATTACTTCTCAAAATAATGGTCTCGAAACGTAAAATCCATAAAGTAAATTAAGTCAAAGCAAGGTATGAGCACCTGGTTGTGGGCCTGTAGTTGACACTCCCAATGGCAATCCTTTGCACATTTCTGCATTATCGACCATGCGGAGTAGCTTGTCGACATCCTGAACACGAAACATGCCATCCCCAGGTGACAGCAGACTCGTTTGGCCACTAGTCAGCACACAGACGACCTCAAAACTTAAATTCCAGTGACCATTTCTATACACTTCTAATTCTTTAACAACTCTCTGCTGGTTGATAATACCAATAGAATTAGAAAACATAATTTTGATACTGCTGTCATTTTTCGCGACTACTTGCCACCAAGGTTTCATTCGCAATGCAATGTCATGCAGGCTAATCGTGTCTTCTGGTTGCTGGTGCCGGTATGAGATGCCACGATATATTCTTACATTATTTTCACCCTTTCTTTTTACACAAGAAGTAATGCCAGGAAATATTAATTTTACATGTGTTCCAAAAAGGACCTTTGATACGGTTGGGTTAGAGCAAGACTTCATAATGTAATTCATACGCTCGGCATACGTTAAGGCTATACGCTCTAGTGTGACAGGGGTTTGCAACGTATCTTGACGTATTCAGACGTATTGTACGTATGCCTGGCGACGGAGTAACGTATTTAACGTGTTTCTACCGTACAGCTAGCGTTCATTTGGCGTACTGTAAGCGTGTTGCGGGCGCGTTGCGGGTGAGTCCCAGATAATTGGATTTGCTTGCAAGAACTCCAGCATACTCTCCTCCTGTTCTACTGTAAGTGAAAAGACAATCTTCGTAGCCCTCTCTCCTTTGCCTGGTCATTGGGCTTCCTAGAGTTAGAGGCAACAGAAACGACAGAACCTTTGCGGGACGGAGGAGTGGGTGAGCGAGGTTCTCTGGATCTTGACATGGACTGTGTATGGCCGGTAGGATGAGGGTTAGGCTGGTCAGGTTGGTCTGGTTGGTCAGGTTGGTCACGCTGGTCAGGCTGGTCAGGCTGGTCTGGCTATTCTGCAGGTGGTGGTGATGGTTTTGGTTGTGCATGGGTTATCTTTGCTCTCCGTCTGCCACTGGAAGGGGCATACAATCGCTTGGTAGATGCTTTGTTGATTTATGACGAGAGCGGCACCGCCGGCACGGTATTTATCCTGGTACGTCACGTGATCGTTCGTGAACGCCGATCACGCTGCACATGCGCTACTCATACGCTGCCCATACGCTGGCCATTCGTGGAGAACGCCAGGCACTCGTTCACCATACGCTCGGATACGCTCCCATAAGTTATTTATAAGTTAATGATACGCTATACATACGTTGGACATACGTTGTGTATACGTTCAATTCGTTGTGTATACGTTCAATTCGTTGTGTATACGTTCAATTCATTGTGTATACGTTATGTATACGACCAATCCACAAAAATCCAGATTTTTTTAGGTGCCCGGGTCGACGTATGCCAGCGTATGATGGCTTTTTCCAAAAATACGTCCAATATAGGTTCGAAGTAAGTTACTCAATCGTTGTCAATACGCTAGGTGTACGTTACACCCTCAGCCGACGTATCTCGACGTATGAATAACGTACCTCTAACATACCTCTAGCGTATGTCAACGTATGCCTAACGTACTCACAACGTATCTATAACGTATGCCTAACCTATGAATTATACGTTGTCTATACGCTGAAAGTTTTGAACAACCCAAAACATTTTTTCTGTCTCGGCGTACCTCGACGTACGACAGCGTATCACAGCGTGCTGTTAACGAATACAACTTATGCCTAACGTACTCCTAACGTATATCAACGTACACCAACGTATTGGCAAAAAATCTCATACGCTGGCATACGTTAAGGCTATACGCTCTAGTGTGACAGGGCTATTACATCGTTACTTATGGCCCTGTCACACATTGACGATTTAGCCAGCGTATGCCGGACGTATCAAAAATTTGGGGAATACGCTGGCGTACGTCGAATAAGTTATGGGTAAGCTTTGTATAAGTTAAGAGCACGCTGAAGCACGCTGAAGCACGCTGGTATATGTCATAGTACGGCGAGGTCGTCGAAAAATTTTGAGCATGCTCAAAATTTTCCGACGTATGCCAGCGTATGCCCATACGTCCCGCATACGCGGGCCATAAGTTGGTAAGTTATGCGATCGTTGACACACGTTCACACACGTTACTTGTAAGTTACACATACGTCGAAATACGTCGAGATAATGTCTAGCGTACCCAAAACTTATTTCTAACCTATGAGTAACGTGCTTTGAACCTATGTGTAACTTATCTCCAACGCATATTGACGTATGTAGACGTATTTGACGTGTTCCGGACGACCACAGAACTTACTGAACGTGTTTATAACTTACAGCTACCGTATAATGGCGTATTGGCAGCGTTTAGGGGAATTGGTATATAAAAGTGGTATTGGCATGTTGATACTACGACGGTGATGTTGATACTGCGATGTCTAGTGCGGTTATGATTTGAATCGTCGAGCGGCAGCCTTTATATAGGCTATGACACGTGATCGTCGGCGATACGCTGCCGCGCGCTATGCATAAGTTAGACTATCGTTGGACATAAGTTGTGAACGCCGGCAACACGCTATATAAGCATTCGTTGGTATAAGTTATCTATAACCGAGTATAAGTTATCGAAACGTTCTATATACGTTACTAATACGTTAAGTATACGTCCAACTCGTTATGAATACGCTATGTATACGCCCAAAATTGAAAAAAACATCGATAGTTCAGCGTATGCCAGCGTTTTAGAGAAATTTTGATACGTCCGGCATACGCTGCCTAAATCGTCAATGTGTGACAGGGCCATTATATATTGCGCGTGTATCTTAACCATAATATAACGTTATACTGTTTTTGTCTGCATGGTTTCTAAACGCTAGCTATGACGCCACGCACGGGCACATTTACACGCGCAGACACGCACGCATTTCTGATCGGAGTTTACTGTGCGCATCTGTCCCCGGGGGGGGGGGCACTCCATATATGTTTGTATCCGTATCCGTTATATCCTATATATTGCATGGTAGGTATGTGCCGCAGGAGAGACCCCTATTTTCCNATACACATGTTACGTGCCACGTGAAACAATATTGACCGCTTGACAACGATGATACACATGGTACGTGCCACGTGAAACAATATTGACCGCTTGACAACGATGATACACATGTTACGTACCGCGTGACACAATATTGACCGCTTGACAACGATGATACACATGTTACGTACCGCGTGACACAATATTGACCGCTTGACAACGATGATACACATGGTACGTACCGCGTGACACAATATTGACCGCTTGACAACGATGATACACATGGTACGTACCGCGTGACACAATATTGATTGCTTGACAACGATGATACACATGTTACGTGACGCGTGACACAATATTGACCGCTTGACAACGATGATACACATGTATCCGTGTAGAATTTGCGTTGCTAATTCCAATTGCTTTATTCCTCAGATAGCGGAACAATATCCTCTCAGCTGCGCTACGTCCGTGTTCCAACATTAACTCTTGCCGTTGTACGATAGCGGTCCACCAGAGTCACCCTGTAAACGGGAAATCATTTCCACACTACAGTGAGTGAGTGAAATATGCAGAACAATGACAAATGAACAAACAAACAAACTGATATCTCGGTCAATCAATCAATCAATCAATCAATCAGTCGGTTGATCGGCTGACTGACTGACAGACTGATCGATCGAGCAATCAATCCATGAACCAATCAATCAATCGACCAACAAACCAACCAGTCAGTCAATCAACAATGAATGAATTAATGAATGAATGAATGAAAGGAAGAATGAATGAATGAATGAATGAATGAATAATTGAATTCACTTATTCATAATGCCACCAATCAATCAACCAATTAATCATGAATTCAGTCAATCAATGCACAAATGAATCAACTAACGCACAAGTTTTGCTGGACCGACTTGGCTTTCTTTAACCAGCTCTCTGTCTCGCTCTCTCTCTCTCTCTCTCTCTCTTTTTCCTCTTCTTCTTACCTGACAGGAATCCTTTCCAGTTTCCCCAGCGCAAAGCATACCGCTCTTGATCCTCCCACTATACCTGACGTTACATTGGTTACTGAAATTTTTTACAATTAAAATCAGAACCGCAAAGCGCCGCTCGGTGCTCCATCGCCGGCGCCTGTCACGTGACATTTTAAGAGCTCACGTGACAAGTTCACAGGCGTGGTGACAACAACGCAACACGCTGTTTAGTTGTCCCGAATCGTGTTCGTGATCCACGTGTAGTAGCTTGCCACGCGCGTGTACACTCCCGGGTTATGAGAACTGCCGCAGCCGTAGCCCCACGATACGACGCCATGCAGCTTAGCTGGAGAATTGTGACGGGATACTGAGAAAAAAGGTAAACTTTTCCGATCGGATTCTACCAGGTACATTTATCGCAGACCCGTCCGTGTTCATTTTGAGCGCATAAGATCAGCCGAAGACAATTATCTTTACAGTCAACGGCGGATGTGTTTAGACATTTTTATTCGTGTTTTATGCCAATAAAGCAAGTTAATCTATTTTATTTTATTATTATAAAAAAATGGAGAGCCGTTTCCATGTTCATTAATTGGTATCTCTGCAAACCAATTATGTATCAATACAACAAATTTGTTAAAATTACGAAGCATGCAGACATTTTGATACACGGTATTTGGTCAGTAAACGTTTAGGCCGAAATTGCAGGTATTTTAAAGATATTTTGTTTACATATTTTGAGTTGAACAGTGGAATACAACAATGCATTGTACATGCTATACTTTATAACAGGCCATGAACAACCATGAACCATAACCATTACCATGAACAATAAACGTATTCTTATTATGTGGTACAGAAATAGCAGTAGTGAGATGTAGACCAAATCACCGATGTTTCAGACACCTTGAATTGTTATACGGGAGATAATAATCATGTTACTTAACAAATTTCATCGCAACTGTTCGTATAAACAAGAACTACTGCCCAAATGATCTGCTTTCTCCTTAAGCGACTATTTAACTACTTCGAACCACCTAAACCAAGGCCTCGTACTTTTGGCATCAACAAAAACATTTAAAGAAACATTTAAGCTATTGCAATATTTGTGACGCAAAGCCTTTATCGCAAACTTTGCAAGCATGCACACTTGTCACTATTTAATAGATAGATCTTATTTTAATATTAAACAATGCAAAATCCGCGTTCCCCACCGCCGAAGGCAACGCTCAAGTGAAAACGAGCGTGTGCTATTTCACGTTTCTCGCGGCTTATGTAAATAGGAATGGCTTTCGTATCGCTGGCCGCCGTTGACAGCAAAATTTCTTCGGCTGATCATATGCGATTCAAATGGACAGAGGCGGGCCGGCGCGACAGATGCCCGGTGGGGGGGCACTCACCCCACATTACGGTGGGTATGTGCCACTGCGAAGTCAAAAATGGGGGGTCTGGAACGAACTCCGACCTCAAAAAATGGGGGTCTCTGGAACTAATGTTTGTTGAATGTGGTATGCCCT
>NW_014577381.1:111280-112144 GCF_000485595.1 Priapulus caudatus
TAACATGTGTATCATTGTTGTCAAGCGGTCAATATTGTGTCACGCGGCACGTAACATGTATATCATCGTTGTTAAGCGGTCAATATTGTGTCACGTGGCACGTAACATGTGTATCATTGTTGTCAAGCGGTCAATATTGTGTCACGCGGCACGTAACATGTATATCATCGTTGTTAAGCGGTCAGTATTGTGTCACGCGGCACGTAACATGTGTATCATCGTTGTCAATTGGTCAATATTGTGTCACGCGGTACGTACCATGTGTATCATCGTTGTCAATTGGTCAATATTGTGTCACGCGGTACGTACCATGTGTATCATCGTTGTCAAGCTGTCAATATTGTGTCACGCGGTACGTACCATGTGCAGCATCGTTGTCAAGCGGTCAATATTGTGTCACGCGGTACGTACCATGTGTATCATCGTTGTCAAGTGGTCAATATTATGTCACGCAGTACCGATTCAACGTTATTCGAACATTCGAAATCTATTGAAACGACGTTTAATACACCTGACAATCGTGATTAGTAGACACAACTCATTCTTACCGGTGGTACCGAAGCCACTGGCTTGCATTAGCTGTCCTGCTGTGTCTGAGGTGAACTGTGCTATGGTAAGAGGACGTACTTTGTTAGTGCTGCTAAAAGGACTCGTCACTTTTATTAGGGCGATGTCGTTCTCCGCTGTACGCGCATTGTAGTTGGGATGAGTTATTACTTTTCCAGTCTGTAAAAATGACGACAGTGCAAAGTTGATTACGGTTGATGGATGTCGAGCCATAGAAAGTAATATAATTATGTGTTTACCCTCTACCCTCACTCACTCACTCACTCACTCACTCACTCACTCACTCACTCACTCACT
>NW_014577381.1:112294-121163 GCF_000485595.1 Priapulus caudatus
CTCAATCAATCAATCAATCAATCAAGTAATCAATCATACGCGCACAGACACACACTCACTCACCTACTTACCCATCGATATTGTGCACCAGCTAGGTTATACAGGTCCAGACTTCCGGCAACCATAAGAGGAAGATCATTTGGCTGCTTTCTTCTGCAAACACGCGACGCATACAATCAACTAACAGCCACATGCACCAAGCTTGAGATATGCTGCGAGAGTGCACATGAAAAAGTGAACGGAGAGACACTGGAAACTATTCAGACAATAAACCCCGCAATAATGCGCACCGCTGCTATAGAAAACGTAAATACATGTCCTGCAGAGCGATGCATTATCACGGTCATTTATTTTTCGGGTTCACCTTCTCTTTGCATTTATGCTTGCTATGATAAGCGGCGACATCAGATGTCTGTCGGTAAGAAATTACACCTACATAGTGCAGTGCGCAGCGGTAAGCAGCCATCTGTTGGTGATAAGCGTTCCTCCACAAGTTGACCACGGATAGCCATTAGATTGTCTCCTGCTGTACAACCTAACCTGTGAAGATGCGACCGATCCCGTGATGCCCATGCATGCCATGACGTGCCGTATATGCCATATATGCCATATATATATATATGGCATGTGAGTTACAGAGATTGCCAGATAGTTGTGCAATCAAAAGATGTCACTCCGATACACTTCTTTAGCGTTCTTTAGCGAATATAAGCTGGCTTTCACAGCGGGCAACATTTCTTACTTTTAATGTCGTATGTTTTACTTGGTGATAACTTCTATATATCACTAGTCTAAGAACCTAACTTACTGGCTTGAGTGGTAGCATCGCTCATATAAACCATGTCACTGCAGATCTACAGAATGGCTTGAACTGTGTTAATGTAAGTTAACATTGGCATACCTACACTTTCACATTTAAAGAAGACTTCCGTATCTAGTTCTTATATTAGTAGTAACTGACCTATCCATCCAGAGCGAAACAACCGCAGCGGCTCAGATAACGTTGTCATGTCGATCAAGCTGGATCAGTGTTTTTCACTCGCGCGCGTCAAGCTATTGATTTTGCAACAGGAAGCATTGCTTTCAGAGCGTCTTGCTGAGTCGTGGTATACCTTTTTTTTTATCCCCGCGTCTGAGTAAACTCCTTTCGCCGCCGAAACTGTTTTGTTTCTTACTGCCTACATCATTTGCTGCTCCGTTTATCGTTCGTAAAGACAGGAATAACTTACTTGATAGGGCGCCGTGTAGATGCTGGCAATCTGGCCCCCAACAATGAACCTCGTTGCGTCTGCATGAATATATAGAGAATATATATAGAGATATATAGAGAGATATATATGGAGTCTGCAGAAATAATAAGCAATATCCAAGACAGGTGATAACTCGCTATGCCTCCCGTTATGCCTATATCAAGCTGTCCAGGTTAGCTACGTCATAGAAATAGTGGATCGGGTTAGCCATGTCACTGAAACGGTGGTCGCTATTAGCCACGTCATTGAAATAGCAATCCATACTAGCTACGTTATTAAAATGGCAGTTAGTGGTAGCTACGTCATTAACATGTCAGTTAGTGGCAACTACGTTACTAACATGGCAGTGAGCGATAACGAGGTCACGCACACATCCGCCTGTTGCTAGAATCGGGCCCGGTGTGTGTGTGTGTGTGTGTGTGTGTGTGTGTGTGTGTGTGTGTGTGTGTTTGGAGGTGTCGGTGTGTGTGTACGTCGTGTGTGTGTATGCTGTGTGTTGTACTCCTTGCTTGGGTGTGTGCTCTCTTGCTGTGTGTGTGTGTGTGTTACCGCGTGTGACTGGTGGTGTATTGTGTGGCGTTTGTCGCGTGCTGTGTATTGTGTGTGATGTGGTGTGTGCCCTGCGTGTGTGTGTGTGTGTGTGCGCTGTGTATATGGTTATATAGATATATATGTGCTTGGGGCTTGTTGTGGGTAGTGTGTGTGTGTGTGTGTTGTGTGTGTTTGTGTGTGTGTGGTGGCTGTGTGTGTGTGTGGTGTATCTGTGGGTGCGTGCGCGATTGAGTGTATGTAAGGTACTATAGCCGTGGGCCGCGTAGATCGCTCGCCACGCCGAGACAACACCTTTGTGCTTTGGGGTTGTTCACGCTGCAAACCGTTTAGGACCCCGCGCCATCCCTGGGCGTTTATGGGCGACTGGGTTGCCGGACAAGCAGATCGTGACGTCATCGGCCGGTATAGGATTGTTGCGGCGACATCGCGATTGCACGCGCATTGGCCACAGAAATAGTATGCCGGGATAGACGTTGACATAATTCTATCTGTGAGATGAAGGAAAAAATACGGACGACGATGATCGAGTGTCATAATACGGAACTTGCCCGCGCAACGCGCCACAACGCAAGCTACCTGTCACGATTCACAATTGCCGACGTGACGCTCGTGTCGGTTTTATGCCGCGGCTCGTAATGTCTGTTGCTGTGTTAGTGTCGTAATATATATATATATACATAGTCACTTCTACGAGACAATTTACGTATACATATACAATATTATATATATATATGATATACCGTATTCCCTCGAATAATAGCCCCTGCTTGAATAAAGGCATGTGTGATTAAGGGCCGGGGGGGTAAAGATACTTTAAATCAATAAACGCCGGGCCTGGATAGTCGCCGGGGAGAGGGGTGATGATGTATACAGGATCTCCAACCCTGTGCACTCCAAATGCAGAATGTTCCCGCGGTGATCAGTAACTAGTGGCGTATTCAGAAATTGATGGACAGGGGGGAGCGAAATTTACCTTGGCTGCCGCAGGCAGATCCGCGTGCCGTAGATTCTCTCTAACGGGTTTTTAATTACTTTCAGTTGTTTTGATAACAAGCAGGTGCGAACGTCGCCAGAGTAAAACAAAACTTCGTGAAAAAAAACATCAAAGAAAACATGTTTTGGCCAGATCTTTGCACGAAATAACAGGCCTGTCTCTAGATATATTACGAAGGAAATAAATTAAATAACGGGTGTATCATGCAGTAAAACAATAAACGCCCCTGCCTGAATAAAGGCATGCTTGAATAGGCGCCGGGGTCATTAGTGTGACGAAAACAATAAACGCCGAGCGTTTATTCGAGGGAATACGGTAGTGATTGCTCAAAAAACATGTATTTAGAAACGAGAGAAGCAGCTGTAAAATTACATTATGAAACAAAAATAGTTTAATTATGACTAATTGCTACGATGATAACGCGACTGTATTGTAATATCGGCGCATGTTTTACTATTTACGCATTATTATTATTATTGTTATAATTATTATTATAATTATTATTATTATTATTATTATTATTATGTATTATGTTTACCGTTTTTCAGCCACGTTTATATCTGACAAATTGTTAGATTTGACAGCTTCTCTAGTTTCATTTGAATATGCATCCTCTAGATTAAACTTTGAAAATTATATTCGCGTATTTGCTGTTGATCTTTACGCTGTGAGATGTTCTATAAATGGTTATGAAATGTAAAGCATAAACACTATATTGTAATAGTATAAACAACATATAACTAATAATAAAACCTAGATACGATGGCAAAAACATAAATATCCGCCTACTCCATAACTGTGTATATATCTCTTGGTATATATATATATCAAGAGTGCATAATAGAGATGCATCTCTATTATGCACTCTTGATATATATATACATATATTCACAAATGCGTAGCAGTAAAATTGGCGTCTCTACTACCTGCAATCGTTGCTACTGCGTGACCTGTAGAATATAGTCCTATATAGTCCATTATAGAAATTTCTCTATGGACTCTATTATGGACTCTATTTCTTTATGGTTTTCTATTGTAGCGTTGCTGCGCGCGAGCTAGCATTGCGCGAGCTCATTAATTATGCAGGATGCCTAGCAAGCAGAGGTGTCGCACAGAGAGCAAATAGAGGTGTCTAATAACTGAGTTGCCATGTTTTTTTACATTAAAATGTAAGAACTTAACTTGGACTAAATGTTATTCCTTCAAATTCTTACCTTGATAGATTGGTTTCCTCAACTAAGTTAAAATCCAAAAACTGCGACGATTTGACTATTATGTTTCTGACATTACATTGCTTGCTCTATGGGCCATGTAATGAGTCACGGTGTATGAGCACATCGGCACATATAGGTAAACTTAGGAGTATAATGCTGCAATTTAACCATAAAAGTGAACCGGCGAATTTTACTTTATTTTGTTTGAAAAAGGTGGAATTTTTTATTTTTTATTTTGTTTACTATTTTACGGTGACGTAATCACTTTAATACTTGATCCGTGGCTGCAGCTCGTCCTGTCGGCTGCCGTGCTTGGGCTGCGTCATTCCGGGTGGAGGCTGGGCTCGGACCCGCTTGCACGATTTCGGTACATGTAGTCTTGCCCGGGTCACTAACCCAGGAGTTGAGCGCGGAGGGTAGGGGGAGGGTTTCGAACGGGGCCGCTCACGGTCACTCCCTCGAGTCGCGGCGAACGGAGGCGCGGAGGGGGCGCGGGAGTGGATCTTGGGCCTCACCGGCTGTTGTCTGAGCGGTCAGCCCGTTGCTCTTGTCGTCTTGGTGCCGTCAGCCGTGTTCCGCCGGCGACGTGCGTTACCGTGGTCCCTCGCGTGGCCGGGCTCGTCTTCTCATCACGCCTCGCCATCAGCTCGGCGTTACGTAACGAATTCGGCGCGCGGGGGGGGTGGCCAGACGCCGCGTCCGCCTATCCATTAAGGGCCCACATTAAGAGCCAAATTACTCGAAATGGATAATTCGCCGATGTGTCTAAAAAATTGAGACGTTGTCGCAGCGTTCCTACCAGATGCGGCCGACGAACGCTCTCGTCTCACACATGTCGCATTACGACCGCCACCCCAGGGCGTTGCCACGGCAGCGCCCCAGCTGCGCCCGCCCCCACGCCTGCCGCCGCGGCACGTTCCGCTGCGCTGCGCAGCCCGGTTGCGCCGTCTGGCTGGCCGGTGGCGTGGGAGCGGGCGGAGCGTATTTACCACGCCCCATTAACTCTGGCGGAGCTTCCACTCCAAACGGGGTTTGCATCTTCGTAGACCACCTTCAGGTCTGCACAGGCGCAATGATTAATGTTTCGCCACGAAAAAAACATTTGCGGAGCCGCCGCAAACGATTTATTACTGGTTCATAGTGAGTACCTGTTCCTTAACTAGTTGTCTCTAGAGTGCCACACCGGAGCCACGTCTACAGTAAGAATACGATATAAGGTTCTAATAGATGCTATCAATGCAGTCACCTGAACAGGTTAACTTAATCGGGTAAACTTAATTCAACCTGTAACCCGGCGCACATTGCCGAACATTTTGCTAAAACATTATCGTTAGCCGCCCCATGCTTCCCATGAAGATGTTCGGCATCATGTGCGGTTGAAAAAAGTCACGATTAAAGAGTTACTCGTGGCAGTTTGCAGATAGACGGCTGAAGGGAAATTGTAAACAGCTGTGTGAGCTCGTCTAAATTAAAACCCCGCGATTGGGTTAGATGGGTATAGATGGGAGAGCCATGCCGTGAGCTTCGTAGTAGCATTCAGAATTACCGTCTGCTCATGACTATCTAACTACAATAACCCACGTACCCCGCGGCGGGAAATGCGACATAGCCACCAGTACTTGCTCCACTCACCTTAGCAATTTGCTTGTAGATCGGTGTGGAATGACGGCAACACCCGTGCAACACAAAAACCACAAGTTCCTTAGGTCCGGCACCATATGTAACGGCGTAGTTGTCATCACGTATAGTGGGTGACGGGTAATGAAGTAACGGTAGCGCAAGACGCAAAGCAAACACGAACTAGAGGCGTAACGTACCACAAACACGTATATTATAAGCCATGTTAGTTACAGCGACAGTAAGGAGGGACGCGTATAAGGGAGCGTGCAATAGAACAGTCGGGTAGAACAAAGGGAGAGACGTTCTCCCGCTCAAGGCGCGGCGAGCCTTTTATACGCGCCCGGACTTTTGTGCCGACATCCGGGCATTATCTTGTCGCCTCCTGAGCTTCGCCATGTCGCAGCCGTATGCGACATGCGAACATGCGTTGCTTCGCGTGCCCCACTTTCCGCACTCCGTCGGTCGACCACTCTATCTGGTCAGTGTATTTTGATGGCATGTTGTTTGTGTCATAATATTCGATTTTTGTTTATGGTTGATTTTATCGCACTTATAACATTCGATTTATCACAGTATAAACATTCGGATTTATCACATTATAAATCATTTCACATTTTATTCGCCTATTATTGATTCACCCATCGAATCATTCGATTCACGCATCGAATCTCATTCGATGCATCATTCGATGCGTGAATCGAATGATTCGATGCGCGATATCGAATGATCGACTGCATCATTCGATTCACGGCATCGAATCATCTCGATTCACAGCATCGAATCTATTCGATTCACGCATCGAATGATGCATCGAATGATTCCGATGGCTGTGAATCGAATTGATTCGATGCGTGAATCGAATGATTCGATGCTGTGAATCGAATTGATTTCGATGCGTGAATTCGAATGAGTTCGATGCGTGCAATCGATGATGCATATATCGAATCATTCGATTTCACGCATCGAAATCATTCTCGATTCACTGCATCGGAATCATTCGATTCACGGCAGTCGATCAGTTTCGATTCACGCCATCGATACTTTCATTCGACTGCATCGTCGATGCGTGGAATCGAATGATATCGATGCGTGATCGAATGAATTCCGATGCGTGGAATCGAATTGATTTTCGATGCATCATTCGGATTCACGGCATCGAAGTCATTCGATTCACGCATCGATCATTTCGATTCTCACGCATCGAATGATGCATCGCATGATTCGAGCGTGGCATGAATCGAATCGATTCGATGCGTGAATCGGTAATGAGTTCGATGCGCTGAATCGAATGATTCGATGCGTGAAGTCCCGAATGATTCGATTGCCGTGAATCGAATGATGCATCGAATTCTTCGATTTCGCGCGAATCTCGAATCATTCGATTCCCAGCATCGATATGATGCATCGAATGATTCTGATGCAGTGACCTGAATCGAATGTTCGATGCGTGAATCGAATGATTCCGCATGCGTGAATCGAATGATTCGAATGCGTGAATCGAATTGATTCCGATGCGTTGATCGGCCCCGCCTCCCAATGATTTGCATCGACTCATGTCGCAGTTTCGCGCGTCATTCGAATTTTCAATTTCGATTTCACGCATTCGAATCATTCGAATTCACGCATCGATCATTCGATTCACGCATCGAATTGCATTCGCATTTGCATCATTCGCATGCAGTGAATCGAATGATTTTCGATGCTGGCCGAATCGAATGACTTCGATGTTCCATCATTCGCCATTCACCGCATCGATATTCTTCGATGCACGCTCCATCGTAATCATTCGATTCCACGCCATTCCGAATTGATGCATCGAATGATTTCGCATGCTGTGAATCGAATGATTCGATCGTGATCGAATGATTCGATGCGTGAATCGAATGATTCGGATGCGGTGATATTCGAATTGATTTCGTGCGTGAATCGAATTGATGCATCGAACTCATTCGCATTTCACGCATCGAATCATTCGATCTCCTACGCACTCGGACACTGATGCATCGACATCATTCGATTTCCACGCATTCGAATGAATTTTTGAATCGAATCTATGAAACAGAATACACACCTNATCACATATATATAATGTATGACGCTTTCCTAATGTATGTCACTATAGCCTTGCCTATACCGCCGTTGCGATATGCACTCGTGTAATCGATGGTTGATGTGGGAACGTTACGTCTCCCTGGTTACGTTAGCCGTGCCCATGTCTAAACGTCGACGACAACGACGCATGCAGACGCTTCAAATAGCACTACCGCACAGCTTCCGCGATGGAGCACCAGCTACTGCAACTCTTCGTCGGAATTGCTTAACCTGGGTATTCGTTTCTCGCTGGCTGCTGTAGACAATCGTTGCTAGATAGCCGGTTATATTACGTTTTAGTAATATATATAATATATAGATATAGATATGTGTATTACTTATTACTATATTACTTATATATATATATGTATTACTATTTACGTATTATGTTTTAGCGTCGCATCAGGCGGAGTCGATACAGAACACGCCGTCGAATCGTTGCTAGATAGCCGGTTATATTACGTTTTAGTAATATATATAATATATAGATATAGATATGTGTATTACTTATTACTATATTACTTATATATATATGTATTACTATTTACGTATTATGTTTTAGCGTCGCATCAGGCGGAGTCGATACAGAACACGCCGTCGAATGCACGACGTCGCGCGCTTCGTGTGTAGCCACTATACCCGAAGTTCGTGTCTACTCAGATAAGCAAAAATAACAACTAGAGAGAAAGAGAGAGAGGCGGGAAACGTCATCAAGGCAAGTGGTCGCCAAACGGGAGACATACGTGATTTTTTTTATTGTCGGGGATCGAACGACAGTCTTCGCTTCCGGCGCACGCGCCGAACACCCTGCGATCATCAATATAGGATATCATTCTGTGCTGTGCTTGCTAGCGTTGTAGAGTCAACGATGGCTGCGCTGCGGGTTGGTGACCTCTGCGCCAGGCTGCTGCTGTCTGCGACCGTCATGTGGCTTCTTGGCGCTATTCCAGCCTGCGAGTCCACGCACATGATAGACCACACGGTAATGGCAGTCACACGCTGACACGCGTATAGTTCTATAACACGCGGGAGCTTGTGACGAAAAGAAGATTCCCGTCTGGCTACACCCACGCGCACACACACACGCGCGCGCGCGCACACACGCACACGCACACGCACACGCACACGCACACGCACACGCACACGCA